>NC_056739.1:1123562401-1123864901 GCF_019279795.1 Protopterus annectens
TATCAGTTGTTTATGTTCCTGTGTTGGATCTGTTACTCTGATAAAATTCCTCATTAGACAACTGCCTATTTGCTTCTTTTAAATAATGCTCACGTTCCCAAATCACCACTGCACCACCTTTGTCTGCCCCTATCATCACTATATCAGGATTATTTTTCAAAGATGTCAAAGCCTATCGCTCGTCTATACTCAAATTTTGAAAACCTGCAGTAAAAATTTCTGATTGCTTGAGATGTAAATATTTGAGAATCACCTGTTCAAATGTTTTAATAGTACTGTGGTAGGGAGGCATAAATTGTGATTTCTTAAACTTAAAGCCAGTGGACTCTCCCATGGCAAAAGAGGAATCTTTATTTGAATACAAATATTTTAAATTCAACTGTCTGCAGAAGCTTTTTACATCATTGACTATATCAAAATGTGAGACAAAAAAAGAAGGTATATATCCAAGGCCTTTATTTAACACACTGAATTCACTGGAGGAAAACTCATAGTTGGTAAGATTAATGACCAAATTGTTGACATCATATAAAGAATCATGACTATTATGTCCATCTGAATCTACAACAGCAACATATTGGCTTGAAATTTGTTGCACCACTGGCCCACGCTCACGATGTTTTCTCCCTGCCCTTCTAAAGGGATTTTATATCTCTTGTTAACCGGTGATGATGGTTCAGATAATTCAACCATCTCTGGTTCTGTGTCTGTATTAGACATACTAGATGAATATTCTGAGCCACTGGTTGCCACCTCTCTCCTTCGTAATATGGATTTTACCCTTTTCCTTCTGGGCCTAGGGACCTGTTTGTCTTCATTAAATCTCACTCCTTTCTTCTGTTTTTTCCAAGTATACATTCTTGCTTGTTGAAAATCCATTACATCCCTCTGGTATTTTTGCATCTTCCTTTTTGCTAACTCTTGATCATATTTCTCAATATCAGCTAGATATTTGGCATGCAAATTGTTGTATTCTGTAGTGTTAACAAATTTCTGAGTTGTTTCAAAACATTGCTCAAGTTTGACCAATAATGCAGGCAATTGATTTTCATATTGCTCCACTAATAGCTGTATAAACATTGTTGAAGCTGTTGCTTGTATTGTCCTCCACTTCTTCATAAAGCCTTCATCTTGGTTACCCAAACCTGGTTCTACATAAACACGTAAGCCCCTTGGTATTATTTTAGCTGATAAATAAGCTTTCAACAGTTTGCAATGCCATACACATGAGCGTACACGTTTAGAGGCTTCAGTTAAAGTCATAAAACTATCAACTGCTTCTGCCAGTTTATTTGCAGAAACTTGAGGAGCTACAGTAGTATTTTTAGCCCCTACAAAACACGCACTATCATCCTTGTCAGCCGTTAAGCTTTTAATATAATTTAAAAAGTCCGTACCTTGTGCCATATCAGGGCTGATGTAAAAATAGTTGCCACTGTCGTCTTTTCTATCTAGATATATCCATATCCATATCTATCTAGATATATCCATATCCATATCTATCTAGATATATCCATATCCATATCTATCTAGATATATCCATATCCATATCTATCTAGATATATCCATATCCATATCTATCTAGATATATCCATATCCATATCTATCTAGATATATCCATATCCATATCTATCTAGATATATCCATATCCATATCTATCTAGATATATCCATATCCATATCTATCTAGATATATCCATATCCATATCTATCTAGATATATCCATATCCATATCTATCTAGATATATCCATATCCATATCTATCTAGATATATCCATATCCATATCTATCTAGATATATCCATATCCATATCTATCTAGATATATCCATATCCATCTAGATATATCCATATCCATCTAGATCTATCTAGATATATCCATATCCATATCTATCTAGATATATCCATATCCATATCTATCTAGATATATACATATCCATCTAGATATATACATATCTATCTATATCTATCTAGATATATACATATCTATCTATATCTATCTAGATATATACATATCTATCTATATCTATCTATCCATATACACATACGTACATATACATATATATATATATATATATATATATATATATATATACACACACACACACACACACACACACACACACACACAGATATATATATATACATACAGAGATACAGCTCTCTCTCTATCTATATCTATCTCTCCATCTATATATATGTATATATAGATTATATATTTTTTTTTTTTTTTTTTTTTTTGATTTCCATCCATTCTTGACTCGTGGGGTAGGGTTCTGATCCTTGAAACCGAGTTGGCTGTTACATTTACATAGCTCACGCCAAACAAAAATCTCTACTGGTCTTCCCATAATGCCCCTCTCTACATTACCTCAGATCAAGCTTGCAAGCTGTCAGAAAGCTTCTGACTTCACTTAGGAAATCTATGCCCAAGGTATATCCTACCAGGGAAACCCAAGACAGCATATTGCTCCAGCAGGAGTACAAAGGAGGGGGAAGGTGAGGTGGGATGCAAGAATGGATGAAGACTGACAACATAGATGGAATGTTATGGTAAGACAACTTCTTTATCTGATGATGTTGTCAATCTTCATCCATTCTTGACTCTTAGGAAAGAGTCCCCAGCTACCTTAGATCTTGGCTGGCCCTATATGGAAGGCCATTCCCTGAGAACCAGAGTCAAAAAGAGGCTCGTCTCCCTGGAGACTATATCCAATTTGTAATAAGTAATAAAGGTATGCGGAGTAGCCCATGTTGCAGCAGTGTAAATTTTGGACATGAAAGCTTTAGAGTGGAAAACAGCTGAAGTCGCCATAGATCTGGCGGAATGAGCCTTCACCGGCATAGGGGGTTTTAAGGTTTTTCTTTTTTTTTTTTTTTTTCCTTCTCTGTAAATAAGAAAAATGCAAAGACTCTTAGCCATCTAGAAAGAGTAACCTGGTTTTCCCAAGGTTGTGCCTACAAAGGCTACAAATAACTGTTCCAATTTCATGAACTGTTTAGTTCTATCCAAGTAGAAACGCAGCTGCCTGTGCACATTAAGAAGGTGTAAGCAGTATTCACCCTTATTAGAATAGCTTGGGAAAAATACTGGCAAGTCTATGGTTTGATTGATATTGACCTCAGAGATCACTTTTTGAAGGAAGGATGGGTTTGTCCCGAGTGACTGCCTTTATGTAAAATTAAATAAAGGGGCCTTAGAACATAAAGCCTGTAATTCGGAGACTCGACTTGCTGAGGTAACAGCAATCAGAAGAGTTTCCAAGAAAGAAACTAAGTCACAGGTCTCTGCACATTCAAAGGGAGGTAATGTAAGTGACTGCGAGACAATTGTCAACTCCCATGGTGGTAAGAGATCTTTGAAAAAGGGGGCTTTAAAAATTGTGCCCTTAAGAAAAACCTTGCAAAGTCTGTGAAAGATTAAGGGTTGGTCACAGAAACAGTTATGAAAATTTGAAATGGCTGTGGAACCAGAAGCCCCTTTTTAAAAAATAGTAACCAAGAATGCTAGAACTTTTTCCACTGGAGCCAAAAAAGGATCTAGACCATTTTCACAAGCCTAGATAGAAAATCTCTTCCATTTACTATGGTAGAGATTCCTGGTGGATGGTTTATGGGATGCCAACAAAATGTGTCGTACAGGAGATGGAAGGTCACTGTGCCTGGTGACCAACGAAATTGGAGAAGCCAAGCAGTCCGCTTGAGAGTTTGCAGACTGGGATGCACCAGTCCCTGGGGGTGAGAGAAGGTCTAGAGCTGGGTCCCAAATCCATGGGCGATGGAGCAGATGAGGCCATAGGAAGGGAAAACATTTGTAGAGGCCAGTAAGGGTGCAACAAGGATTACTTTACTCCTCAAGAAAGCAGCTCGGTTGAGAAGCAGAGGAATTAAAGGGAATGGAGGAAAGGCATAAGAGAGACCTGGGGGTCAATCAAAGAGAACAGCGTCTCTCAGGGACTCCCCCCTGAGGGGGAATTAGGGCAAAGTAGTTTCTGCACTTGTTGCTTAGGGTGGAAGCAAACAGGTCCACTGGCCCCAGCAAAGAAAATTCTTCACCACTCTGGGATTTACAGACCACTCAGGAGATGCAAGAATGCATCTGCTCAGTTTGTCTGACTCCCCGGGATGTGCGTTGCTATCAGAAAGCAGTTGGAAGTTATAGCCCATTGCCACACTCGAAGGCCTTCTCGACACAGTGGGTAGGACTTTGTTCCCCCGTTTGATGTACCAAACTACGGACATGTTGTCCGACTGATCATCATTCCTTGTGGTAAGGCAGAATGAAATGCTTGCAACGCTAGCACTGTCCTCATCTACAGAGCACCGACACGTAGGCTGGCCTCTGAGGGGGGACCAAGTGCCTTGGACCGTCTTCCCTAGATCATGTCCCCTCCACTCCATCTGGGAAGTATCTGTGGTCACTATGGCCTTGGGATAAGGGTGGACGCAGCCTAGAAGAATGTCCATGGATTGCATTTGCAGGACAGATCATTTTGGCATAGAGTGGATTTAAAAAACTAGACTATTCATGGGGTGGGTTAGAAAAGACCATTGGTTCGCAAGCATCCATTGAAGTAGTCTCATGTCAAAAACCTTGCCAGTGGGACTAATGTCATCGCTACCGTCATGGAGCCCAGTGCTTGCAGGATTTGCTGAGTCAGTATCTTGAACAAAAAAGGGGCTGAACTTGCATTTTTACTTTCTGCAACCTGTCGTGGGGAAGTGATGTCACACAAGACCGAGTGTTGAGACAAGATCCGATGAATTCCATATGTTAAGTAGGGGTTAGCTGAAACTTTGCAAGATTTTCTGTGATGCTCAACTGAGGAGATAGTTTCCTGGTTTGTAGAAGTAGGCACCTGGTGGTAGCGATGAGGAGCCAGTCGTCCTGGTATGGAAACACTGAATCCATACAGTTTTAGATGTGTTGTGACTGCTGACATACATTTGGTGAACATCCTGGGGGCTGTGGTAAGACCAAATGGCAGCACTCTGAATTGGTAGTGACTGGCTACCATCCGGAAGCGGAGACAGTTTGAGCATTTCTCCATATTTATGTGATAGCACGAGTCTTGAAAGTCGACAGAGCACATCTAATCGTTTTCCTCTAAGCAAGTATGGATTAACAGTGACCATCTGGAATTTTGACTGTTGAACAAATGTTCAGAATGCAGAGATCCAAATTTGGTCTCCAGTCCCCTGAATTTTTGGGAACTAAAGAATCTCGAGTAATATCCGGATTCTAGTTGGTCTGGTGGGATTTCTTCGATGACTTTTTCTAGCAGCTTTCAAATTTCTAATGCTACTTGCTCTCTCTGACTGGGTGGAACGCCGGGGAGTTTTGCTAGAGTTCATAGGGTAAGGGTGAAGGGGAGAGTGTAACATCTGGAAATAATCCTTAGCACCCATGTATCGGTAGTTGTGTGTTGCCAGGCAGTTGTGTACAAAGAGAATCTTCCCCCAACTGCCTCCAGAGGTGAGCAGTCAGGACTCCTTTCAGGAACGTTGGTAGGGTTGACCAGAGAAAGACTCCCTGGAACCCTGGTTACGTGGGCCACCCCTGCCTCTGAGATGGCGTCTTCCATTGTAATTCCACCCCTCTGCCCAGAGGGGAGTTTGTACCATGTGTGTCCTGGAAAGGCTTCTGGGACTTGAACCACGTTTTGACACTCCTCTGATTCCTGGCGTAGGGTCATTGAGGAGTGGAAAAATGTACACCCACAGCAGATTGAGCCTTTCCATCTTGCTCACATCTGGATAGAATTTCCTTCACTATGGGGCCAAAATAATGAAGATCCGTCACAGGGAGCATTAACGAAGGAAGACTTGGATGCACCTGTGTGAGTTTGCAGAACCATTCAAGCATGTCAGATCGCAATGCCTGAACCTGTTGATCTAGTCACCCCTTCGGCAGCATGTGCAATGAGCTTCATGGACAAGTTTGAAATAGACTCCAGGGTAGCTAACTGCGAGGCCACATTTTCTTGGACCCCTTCAGCCACTGCTCCCACCAGGGTGTCTGACAACTCCATGACTGGATCCCTTTGAAGTATAGTAAAATGTGCCAAAAAAGTTCAAAGACCTGAAGGAGAAGCTTGACGCACAGACCTGCTTCCCAAGTCTGCCCATCGCCCTGGAGTCCCAGTTAGGGGGATGAACAGTAGAACTTTCCTCGGCTAGTTCTTTCGTAGTGGCAGCCGCTACCAATATGGTGTCAACTACTAAGCCCTTTGCCCAATGTGGATGAACTGAAAGTAGTCAGGTGTTTGAAGAATGGGCTCAAGAGAGCCAGAAGCCTACCAAGTCCACCGAATGATTAACTTAATGAGATAGTCAGCGAGTGGGGTCACCCGGAGGTAGACCGGTGAGCTCCAAAGGCCTGCAAGTAAATGGATTCGCAAGAGGAAGGGTTTTTGGGGTTCCAATCACCCCTCCGTTTTAGGTTCTCTAGAATGTCTTCAAAGGAGACTTCTTCCAGGGGTGAATGGGGGAACCCTCCCAGTCATCAAAATCCAGGTCCTTTGTGGCAGATTCTTCAGGAGAATCCAGGTGTTTCCCTATTACACAATCTCTTCAGAGGTGGCATCTGAAGAAGTCTCGGAAGAGGGGAGACCTTTAACAGGTAGGTCTTGAGACCTTGGTGCTTGCTGTCTCAGGGTGGAGGTTGGAGGCAGATCTGATAAAGCTTGGGTCAGGGGTTGTGATTCCAGTAACACAGAAAACACCTGGGAAGAGGCAGTGACCAAGGTTATTTCTATGGCTTGAAAGGCAAGACCCCCCCCCCCCCCACGAGGAAGGATGGGAGCCAGGAACAGAGAAACTCTGAACCGGGGTCACACCCTGCCCCGAGAGCCCCACCTGAGAAGCCATAACAGAGGAAGGGTCTCCCACTGGTACAGCCTGAAGAGGCAAGGTTGGCTCCATACAAAAAAAAAAAAAAAAACAAAACTGGAGCCGGCTGTAACTCATCGGACCAGACAGCGAAGACAGTGCCAGGACCCCATCGGTCCCAAAGGCATTGAAGGTGTCAGAACTACATCCCGGCACTGAAGACAAAAAGTCAGTCAGTGCTGAGGTCATTGGGAACCTGTGATGTTGGAGCAGGCTGCTCTAAAGCCTGCAAAGAGGTCAAAAGGAGGAGAATAAGAAGGGCTCATAGGACAGAAACCCCCTGCACCAGAAGGGAGAAGGGTTGAGAAGATGGGGGAACACCCCTGGCTGTCACAATTTGATCAACCAACCTAACAAAGTTCCAAGAGGTTCCTGGTGCAGCGAATGAAAAATGCAGAAGGGGACTCTGGTCTCTCCAAAAAGGGGCTACAGAGTTGCCCCAAAATGGGGTCAATGGAAGGGGAATAGGTAGCCCTGGGCTGTATAGGAGAATCTTTGACACCATCTGTGAGGTCCATAGGAGATACCGGCATCGACACAACCAGTGCCAATGTTGGAGCCGTAGAAAATGCAGAAGTGGTAGGAGTCAGTTGGTGTCGAAGGTACCGGGGTAAGGTTGTTGGTGCTGAAGCTTCACTCTGTTCAGTCAGTTTTGGAACCTCAGGTCTTGGCTCTGAAGAGGAACCTGCCTGTTTGTGTTTCTTTAGTCTGTGCTGAGGGAGATGCCAGCACCAAGCGGGAAGTTTTGGTACCAGAGGCTGGAGGAGATTGTTCAGCATTGGACAAGGCTTCTTCGAAAGAGGCCTTAAGTCCTTTGAGAATCTTTTTTTTTTTTTACATTCTAACAGGGCTCTATGACTGAAACCTTGGCAGACTGTACAGTCAACACAAACGTGCTGCACCCAAACAAAACGCAGAGGTCATGACTGTAAGAGTTCTGCAATTTCCTGCCGCACTCTTCACATGGTTTAAAACCTGAAGGAGACAGAGACAGAAAGAGAGAGAGAGAAAAAAAAAAACAGGAAAGGAAAGAAGAAAGGAATTCAAACTCAAAATCAGACCAGGGGAAACTACCAGCAATGGCAGATTACCCAATAGTAAGTGGAGGGGGGAAAACTACCAACGATGGTAGTGAGAATTACCAACGGTAAAAGGATAACACACACTCTTAACGGTAAGACCAGGAAAAGGGTTTTCAAAAGTTAAATGTCAAGAAAAAACGAAATATTTTACTTAGCTCTGAGAGAGGAATCTGCTGACTAGTCTTAGCAGTAAGAGCGGCAAACGAGATGCGAGTTAATGTAGAGACAGGCATTATGAGTACACCAGTAGCTGGAGAGATTTTTGGCTGGTGCGAGCTATGCAATGGCCGGATTGGTTCCAAGGATCAGAACTGTACCAATGAGTCAAGAAAAGATGAAGACTGACATCATATCACATATAGACCATATGATCAAAGTTCCATAACGGATGCAAGATATTTATTATATATATTACATTAATAGATATAAGATCAGCATAGCTATAAACACATACAGCTCTTCAGTATTTAAAGTCAATACACAGTCTGCAAGGACTACATTAACTGTTCATATATCTCGCTGGCTGCCGGATGGCTTTTCCATATTCACACGTCTGCTGATAGAAGATATGGAGACAATAAGCCAATGCAATCTGTGCTTTTACCTGCCTTAACATTCACTCTGCACTCCCCCTCCTTCCCTTTTCTACCAGCCCAGGTACTACCAAATGCCTCCTTGGATTCCATCACTAGCCATTATAGACCTACATTCCAAGAGCTCACAACCTCCTTTGTGGAACAAGTTTTGGAGATCTAGAGTACAATTTGCTGCCCGAGCCCCATCAGTCTTCCCCAGTTCCTTTCTGTTCAAAGTGACCTTTTCACATCTCCCTGATCTGATCCTGCACAGTAATATGCCACCCCCCCCCCCACACACACACACACACACTTCGGATCTCAAGTGAGAAGAGCTCTAGCCCATGTAGCCACTAGTCATTCCCCCATCCATTCCATGGATCTGCTGTCAAGCAAATGTAATACAACCAGAAAGCATCAAAAAATTTTTAAATTGGGATTAACATGGCTTAGACAATATCAACAGCAATGGAAAACTATGCAAGGAGTTAGCTCAATTTTAATATTCCCCAAAGTGCAAGCAAAACAGCTTATACAATAAACTTACAATGAGTTCCACATCCTCCTTTTTGATGGTGACTTTTGCCAGTTCTTTTTCCCTGTGGGTTAGCAAAAAACAATTAGCCTGAGATGTACATAAAAACTGATCTTATTACTAACTTGAAGATTCAACGTCTGGCATGAAAAAAAAAAAAAAAAAAAAAAAAAAAAGCTACACATACATTTTACAAAATATTTTACTGCTATGAGCACAAAGTTTTAAAACCAAGTGCTCACTTTACTGTCAAAGTGCAAATGGTGACAGAATTGCAGCTTCTGGCAAGAAAAATGAATTCAGAAAGTTATCTGGAGTGCTAGTGGCAATTAAAATCTTAGAAAGCTTCTCTCTTAAGGTTGTGATTCACTCATATCCAAATAGTAACTATAGGAAAGGTGTAAAGACAAGTCAGTATGAATCAGGCTCCTATACTCACATTCTCATGCCCCTGGGGTTTAAGGAACTCTCTTAACATAAACCAATGCCTACATGACTAACGCCACCTTTTCAGCTTTCCAGGCTGAAGTAACAAAGGAGGAGGAAAGAGGCTATAAGTTTTCAGACATTCGCACATCATTTAGTGGCAAACCAAACAAAAGAACAGACAGACTGAAATAAAAATAGAGTTAAGCGCACACATTTTTCTACAGAAAAAGGTACAATGAGGCACAAAGAACGATGCAAATTAACTTCACCTCTTTACATTTCAATGAGGCTGGTACCCCTGAAAACAGACAGAGTCAGCCACACATGCAGAAGAATAGTTACACACAGGGCTATAATATAACACAGGCCTACAACTTCACTTTCCAGTGATGCTGTTTCAATCAAATCTTCCCAAGCATGTAGGCAATCCTACAGTTCTACTTTAAGAGACTCCAGGGCTGCAAAACCTCAAAGTTAAGTAACATTTTGGACATGGCAAGTTCTCACATTTTATCACAAAAATTACATGTACATAAAATTTGATAAACTAATGCATACATTTTTTTACAGTACGTAGGAACAATCTAGTCCTATTTCGTATTACTTGCTTGAACCAAACCCTCCAAAACAGCAAAAAATCTACAGAACCCATAACCCCTTGCCAAGCCCTGACTGACCTCAGATTGAGTTTGCCTCAAAATACTGACAACAGTACACTAAAACAGCATAAATACTCGCTCTATAAAGGTCAGGGGGATGGTTGCATCCGAATGAAGTCACCTACTCAGATGGAACGTTATGGTGAGTACATAACTTCTAAATCTGAAGTAGGCAGACTTCATTCGTCTGCAACCTGTGGGACAGAGTCCCTAGCTACCTGAATTTTGGGCGGCCGTCATGGAAGGATGTTTCGGAGCACCGCTGAGCCAAAGGATGCTCTTCCTCTAGAAACAACATCCACCTTGTAATGAGAAATAAAAGTATGAGGCGAGGCCCAAGTAGCTGCCGCGCAGATATCATCCAATGATGCACGGGACTTAAAGGCGGCTGACGTGGAAACTGCCCTAGTAGAATGAGCCGTAACCCTCTGAGGAGCAGGTCTACCTGAAGTGTCATATGCCTGCAGAATACAATTAGCAATCCACTTAGATAGTGTGACTTTAGATACTGCTTTACCCAGAGCAAATTTAGCAAAGGAGACGAACAGCTGATCTGATTTCCTGTGACCAGCTGTTCTGTTAATATAAAAACGTAATTGTCTATGAACATCCAAGGAATGCAATTTGTATTCTCCTTTGTTTGAGTACTTGGGAAAAACACAGGTAAATTGACTGACTGGTTAATATTGGATTCAGAAGAGACCTTCGGAAGAAAAGAAGGATTGGTCCTGAGGCACACCCTATCAGGGAAGAAAGAAAGGTAAGGCGGCTTGACGCATAGAGCCTGAAGCTCAGACACTCTTCTGGCTGAAGTGATAGCTACCAGGAAGGCAGTCTTCCAGGAAAGGTACTTTAAATCAGTAGAAGCTGCAGGCTCGAAGGGAGGAGCAGTAAGGGCTTGCAGAACTAAAGACAAGTCCCAGGGTGGTACAACCTCCTTGACTGGAGGCCTCAACAAAAAAACTCCTTTGAGAAATGTTTTGCATAATTTCGCCGTCATAAGGGGAGCTGTGTCATGACCAATGTGATAATGCGAGATAGCTGCCAATTGTACCTTAATCGTGGAAGAACTAGCCCCTTGATGAAAGAGGTCTGTTAGAAAATCCAGCACCGCTGACATAGGTGCCGAGAAAGGATCCAAAGTTCTCTGTACTGCCCATATAGAGAATCTCTTCCATTTACTCCGATAAACCTGCCTGGTGGAAGGTTTATGAGCTGCCACTAAAATGGCCTTGACCGGTGATGAGATACCGGGAGTCCTAATTAAGGATGGAAATGGAGCAGCCAAGCTGTCAACTTCAGGGTCCGCGGATTGGGAACTGACATTCCCAGAGGGTGGGAGATGAGATCCGAAATTGGATCCAGAATCCAGGGTGGATTGATTTTGTGAGACCATACGAAGGGGAACCAAGGTTGTCGAGGCCAGAACGGGGCAATGAGAATCATTCTGCTCCCCACACTGTTGGCTTTCTGCAGAAGCCTCTGCATCAGAGGAAGTGGAGGGTAGGCATAAAGGAGACCGGGAGGCCAAGCATGCACCAGAGCATCTCGGGAACTCCTGGTGGGGAAGCAGAGCGAAGAAATTGTCGCATTTGGCGTTTGAGGGAGAGGCAAAAGATCGCAACAGGGTTGCCCCAAACGGCAAAAATCTTCTTCGCTACTTGAGGATTGAGAGACCACTCGTGTGGAGAAAGGATGGTGCGACTGAGCTTGTCCGCAAGGATGTTGGACTTTCCCGGAATGTGCGTTGCTACCAGAAAGCGTTTGGTGGAAATTGCCCATTCCCAGACTCTCATGGCCTCTCGACAAAGGGGGTAAGACCTGGTTCCTCCCTGTTTGTTGATATACCAGACTACCGACATGTTGTCTGTCTGAATCGCAATAGTCCCTGAAGGAAGAACGTGGTGAAGTGCTTGCAACGCTAGGAGCACCGCCCTCATTTCCAGGACATTTATATGCAATGACGTCTCTGTGGGATTCCACGTGCCTTGGACAATCTTTCCCGCAGAATGCCCCCCCCACCCGAGTCAAGAAGCGTCCGTGGTCACTGTGGCTCGGGGAAATGCAGCGCAGAAAGGTCTCCCTGCCAGGGGCTCCGGTGAAAGAAGCCACCAAAGAAGGGAGTCCCTGCACGCTCTGCTGACCGCAATCGGAGCGTTTAGAGAAGAACAAAGAGGGGACCACTGAACCCGAAGGGTCCATTGAAGAACCCGCATGCGTAAACGGGCATGAATGAGAAGCGGAATAGTTGCCGCCATAGAACCTAGGGCCCTCAGGACCGAAGCTGCAGTTGGAGATGGTTGCAGGATCGCTGTCACATGACACTTCAGGCTGGCAATACGGTCTGGGGTGAGGAAGGCTCGCATTGATCTGGTGTTTAGTCTTCCTCCTATGAAATCTATAACTTGTGTAGGGTTCAGTAAAGATTTCCCCCAGTTGATCGTGATGCCCAGCCTTGGTGCTAGTTGAAGAAAGTAATCCCTGGCTGAGCACAGAAGATGCCTTGATAATGACTGGCTCCCAGCCGGAAGCGAAGAAACCTCCTGGATCGTCCGTCCATCCGAATGTGGTAGTACGCGTCCTTGAGGTCTATGGAGCACATCCAGTCGTTCTCCCTCAAGAGGGGAAGTATAGATTGCAGGGTGACCATCCGGAACTTTTGCTTGGTTACTGACAGGTTCAGCTGGGAAAGGTCTAAGATTGGTCTTAAGTCCCCCGTCTTCTTTGGCACCAAAAAGAACCTGGAGTAAAACCCTAATCCGGTTTGATCTCGGGGGACGCGCTGGATAGCTCTTTTTTCTAGCAGTTGTTCGATTTCGACAGCTGCCGCCTCCCTTTGGTCGGGTGGAACATCTGGGAGGCTGCGAGATTTGGGAACCTTGAATAGGGGAATTGAATATCCTCTGGATATGACACGAAGCACCCAACTGTCTGTTGTTATGGACTCCCAAGAAGTCAGGTGCCTCGAAAACCGCCCCCCGACTGCCTCCAGAGACGGACAGCCGGGCAACCCTTCAGGGCTGCTGCGTGGGTCTATCAGAGAAAGGTTCTCTGGACCCAAAGTTGCCAGGAGCCCCCCTGCCTCTAGCACGACGACCTCCCCGTCCTCCTCTGCCACGGAAGGACTGGTTATCCGGAGCAGGTTGGGACTGCTGCGACTTCCGGAACCACATCTTCTTCTGTCCCTTTTGGTTCTTAGAGAAGGACCTCTGGGGAGCTGAGAAGCGGACTCCGACGGCAGACAGCATCTTCCCGTCCTTTTCGCTCTGGACTAATGTCTCGCGAACAGTCTTGCCAAACAAGGCAGAACCATCGAAGGGGGCATTCGCGAAGGTTGCCTTGAAGGGCTCTGCAAAATCACAATGGCGGAGCCAGGCCTGTCGCCTCATGACTAGGCCTGCTCCGCTGGCTCTAGCGGCTCCCTCAGTAGCATGAGAAAGCAGCCGCATAGATGTATTGGAAACTGATCTGAGAGTGGCCATTCGGGTGGAGTAAACCTGTTTATCCTCACTCGAGATGGACTCCGGGGGAGATGCAGCGTATTCTTTAATCAGATCCCGCTGCATCCTAATGACATGTGCCATGTAGTTCAGCGCTCTCAAGGAGAAGGTTGCCGAACTAAAAACTCGCTTCCCAATGCGATCCATCGAGCGGGACTCCTTGCCCGGAGGATGCATGGAGGGACTCTCCTGGGCCAATTCCCTCTTCGTGGCTGCAGCCATCATCATGGCATCTACTGGGGGACCCTTACTCCAGTGGGTGCGGTCCGACGGAGGGGAAAGAATGCGGTCCGGGCGCTTAGGGATAGGCTCAATGGTGTCCGGATCCTTCCACGCCCTGATGGAAATAAGATCCACCAGGGGGTCAGCAGGAGGGGACACCCAAGAGGTAGAAGGGCCCGCCTCGAATGCCTCCAAGAACACAGACTCGTCCGAAGAAGCCTTGGGGGCAGACCACCCCCCCCTGATCCTTAACATCTCCATGATGTCTCCAAATGAGACGTCCTCAGGGGGTGACCTAGGGGAGCCTTCCCCTTCATCCAAGTCTGTGTCTTCAGTGACGGACTCAGGGGAGTCCATGTGCCTCCTTTTGCACTTACGCTTCCGAGGTACTTCATCGGGGGGGCTGTCCGAGGAGTACTCTTCAGCAGTTGGATGTTCCAAGGGAACCACTTGGGACATCGAGGCGGGCTGTCCCTGGGACCGGCTGGTGGGGGCCTGGCCCAACTGCAATGGAGTGCGGGATGGAGCCGTGGCAGGGACCGGGGGTCCGGATGTCCTCAACAGTGCCCTTTCCACTACGTCGAAAGCCGAGGGGGAGCCAGCTTCTCTAAGCCCCGAGAGCCGACCCCCACTCGGATCAGACGCACGGATCGGAGTCGGAGCCGAAACCGTCGGATCCGAGAGACCGGTGTGCTCCGACCTGGACGGAGCCGAAGACACACCAGCTCCCTCGGATCCGAGGCTCGGCCCTCGGCTCCGAGAGGTCGGGTCCGGCACCAAGCACTCAAGGGATGGGACGGATCCGAGGTGCGCCGACCCATCGGATCCGACCCACCCCCGGATCCAAATCTGCCCGGCGCCGACAGCTCCGAACCCGTGGTATGGGTCGGAGAAGGAGCCAAGGGGCGAAAAAAGGTCGGCCCCTCCCGGATGGGGGCTAGGAGCACTCCCATTTGCATTTGGGCCTGGATGAATTTCCTCATCATCCGTCCATATCAGCTTCACTCATTGAAAATGTTGACCTGGTGGAGGCCACCGGCGGACCTAGAGAGCCGCCTCGGAGACCTCCTAGAAGGGCTAGCCTCCTCCTCCTCGGGTCCAGGAGAGAACCGAGGGAGTGGAGCCGAGGAGGAGGAGGAAAGCTAGAAGGCACAGGGAGGCCCGCTTAGATGGAGGAGCCGAACTGGAAGTTTCGGCTCTCGCTTGGTGCCTCTCCTGTGCCTCTCCTTCTCTCTCTCCCTAGAGTTCCTTCCTCCGGCAACTTAGAGGGAGGTTGAGTCCCAGCCGGAGGGGAGAACCCACAGCAACAGGTTGCTGAGTGGAAGGGCAGAGGCCGGCGGTATCTGGAGGTAAAAGACCCGCCAGCACCAGCTTCGACCTCCGCTCCCTCAAAGCCCGGGGTTGAACCCTGCACAAATGGTACAACCAGATGACAGGTGTTCAACCCCAAGATGACGAGTGTGGCCATCCGCTGGGGACAGCTTATGGCCACACTCGGTACATTTCGAGAAAACAGCCTTATGGGCTTCCGACATCACAACCCTAAGGCCTAACACAAAACACACACAAACTACGCAAAACCCGAGAAAATTAAATAAAAGAGAGAGGAAAGCCTAAACACACTCAACACTAACTATATCAACAACAAAAAAGAAGATTTTTAAAACTTTTTCTGTCAAAAAATTGTTTCTTATCTTCACCAACGCCAGGAGCTCTGGAATTCCGTAGCTACTTGAAAAGCGGCAAATGAAATCTGAGGTCAGTCAGGGCTTGGCAAGGGGTTATGGGTAAGAGGGAGGAGCTAGGAGCTCGGAGCCTAAGCTTTTGAATTGCCGGCTCGGATTCGAGGTCGGATCCGATACCCACAGGTTGCAGACGAATGAAGTCTGCCTACTTCAGATCTAATGATAAACAGAAAAGAGGGAGACACATGGACACACATCTTTAAATACAAGTGCAATATCTGTATACCACTTCTGCCATATATTTGCAATATGACGTGCAAAGGTTACCCACTGGTACCTTTTCCCAGACTGTAGGCTGATCTGACATAATGCTACCCCTCTTGAATAAAGGCCTGCAGAACAGGGAAATATTATTGATAAGCTCACAGGTCCCACTGTATAGCTTTAATTTTACCATTTATGGCTTAAATGTTGCCCAGTCTCTGAAATTGTAAACTTAATGTGCCCAATACATCTGGTCTCATCTCACTCTCATTGAATACACTGACCAGATGAAGACAGCACCTCTGGGCGCACTCCTACGATGATGGGAAAAAAAGCGTATTTCCCAGTGACAATTATGCAACTCAACAGTTCTTAATTAAAAATTTCTAGTACAGTATTCAAGTTGGTTTACTGCTTACTAAAATGGTATTGAGAGAACCTTAAATGAATTGCCATGAAGTGCGACTTTCTTCTACTTTTTTCAGACATTTTTGCTGTTCAGCCAAATGCTGTAAGAGTGATGAAAAAAAAATTACACCCCTACTGCAATTTCCAATAAGGCTGGCCTTTTTTTTTTCTTTTACAGGGTAACCCCACTGGATTAGTGTCCTTTTTAACCCATGAACACTAAGGTTAAATGATTATCCGAATCCCACAGTACAGGCAGTACTCTGATTATGGACATCACACATGCAACACATGCAAGACAACCCATAGATACAAACAGGCTAACGCAATGTCGGAAATAACATTGAAATAAAAATCTGTAAAGTTGCAATAATTTTACCTTAAAATAAAGAATTCTGCTGCACTTTCCTTGTCTCTCGTCCCCATTCGTGAAGCTGTTTGCACGCCTTGTTAGAGCAGTCACTTCTGCCTTACCAGAGAACAAGAGATCAGATTGGTTAAGAGATTGCAGTGTTGGCAATCTTGATTGATCAAAACTGCTGGCTTGTACTGTACATTGTACTAAAACGGTTACTGTTCTGTATAGTACAATGGCTAAATGACACTGCGGCTCACTAGGGTCTAAGTGATAGTAGGAGGTCTTGCAAAGGTCTGAAAGCTCAGGAAAGAATAGAAAACATTCAAGGGTGATGCCTGTAGTACAGAAATGTGAAGTGAAGCTTAAAGTAAGTTTAACTTACTTTTTTTGGATCCTTCTACAGTACTGTATTGCATTTTTATGTACTGTTTTTTGTACAAAGCAAGGGAATGTCTGGAAAACACTGCTCTAATGTAGACAGTGGTAGTACTGACCAATCAGACCAGAGACTTGTCTGGTTGCAGACTCCAGTAATGTACTGCATGTGTGTATCCTGTGGAGATCCTAGTACTTTACTGTACTGCAGCCAGACGTTTGTGAACTTCCGCATTGGTGACGTCACGTCCCATGCCTCCAAAGCATAAACCTGATGCACGTGCTGGTGATATGCCAAAGAAAAGGAAAGCAATCACCCTAGAAAATAAAGAAATGCGAGAGAGGTGAAGCACCATCTGCCATTGGAAAGGCATTAGGCTATAGCCAGTCAACATCTGGAACAATTTTGAGAGACAAAACAAGAATAAATCATGTGAAAGGCCATGCCCTGATGAAAGCTACGATTATTACAAAGCAAAATAATGGTTTAATTCTGGAGATGGAAAGGCTATTGTTAATTTTGACTGAAGACCAAAATCAGAGTAATATCCCTATTAGCCTTTCATTAGTGTAAAAAAAGGCTCAAAGCCTGCAAGTGCGGGCAGGTATGAACAACAATTTTTTTGAGAGTAGGAGCTGGTTCCATCGCTTTAAAAATGACTGCCAATTTACATAACATTAAAACTCAAGATGAAGCTGCGAGTGCCGATATATGCTGCAGATTTTCTTAAAAAGTTGGAAAAAATTATTGAAAAGGGAGGTTATTTGCTAGAGCGTTTCTGGTGATTTTAAGTTGAAGCCCTTGCTTGTGTATTGCTCCTCAGGCACTACAGATGTAATTAAGGCATCTCTTCCTGTTATTTGGAAGGCAAATGCAAAGACTTGGGTTACAATTGCCATCTTTAGTTCTTGAACGATTTTGTTCCTGCTGTTCAAAAGCTACTGCTTGGCCAAAAACATTCCTTTCAAAATTCTCCTACTTAATGCACCCGGACACCCAACAGTTTAGATGACTTGCACTCCAATGTAAAGGTTGTATTTTTACCCACCAACACCACATCGTTACTTCAGCCAATGGATCAGGAAGTAATGGCCTCATTTAAGGCCTATTGTCTATGGCAGACAATCTCACAAGCAGTCAGGGCTACCCAAGATAATGCAAGGACTTTAAAGGAGCTCTGGAGAGGTTGAGGAAATCAAAGTTGGACTATATGAATCAGGTAGTTAAATGGACTCCATTACTACATGTTTTTATTCCCCTCAATAACGAAGTTATGGCGAGTGACTTTTATCCCAGAATTATTTTTCTCCTTATCATCTAGATTAATATTGCCTAGAAAAAATGATGAAAGGCACTGAAGGTTTTCTATTTGCACTTGCTGCCTTGCCAGAAAACACACATTTCTCAAATTTTCCTATTCAACAATCATGTTATTTCACAAAGGAATTTCACAGTTGGTCACCACCAACAATTTACATCCTGATACAGGGTCTTGCTGAAGTCAGTGAATTACTAAAATAAATTTCTCTAGCAACTAACTCTTTTGCAAAGAATTTCATTTGGGCTGTTCTTTAAAGAAAGACAAGGATGGGTTTGTGCTACATTATATAAAATCTAGTTTCAATAAACCTGTCTAGCAGACGCATTAAACCACCACCAAGAGAGAGATTTTCCCCATCCTACTATTTAATTTGTGATGGTAAAACCCTGTTCAAACATCTGCATTCTCAGTGTCAGCACATTTCCCCATGGTAGGGGTCCATCCCCTTTTTATATCTAGATTAGGCTTGGCAATACAAATCCTTCAGAATGTCATGTGATTACTTATAAACACACCAACAAAATCCCAATGTTCAGAAATGTATTCTGGGACAAAAGAAAGCAGCATTAAAAAAAGATGGTTCAGTCTTGGCCTTCAAGACAAGATACAAATTCTGAGGACACACTGCATTTAAGCACTTTAAAAAAACATAAGGGGGGGGGGGGGGACACACACACAAATTCAATTAGTAATACTATTCTCTTGGGTCACTAGAACTAAATATTGTACAATAATGTTCTTCATATTGGTCGCTGCTGCAGTAATCTTAGCTGTATGGGTTATATCCTGCTAAGGAAAGCACAAGCCGATCATTGTTCCCAAAAGTGTACTGTTCAGTGGCAGTAATGCTCTGAATGGCTTCACACCCAAACTCGTCTTAAATCAACTTGGCTCAAGTTGCTTGACAGTCTGCTGTTCTATCCTTGGCAGGATATAACCCATACAGCTAAGGCTACTGCAGCAGTTATTCATATATCCAGTGTTATTAAGTTCAACTTACACAACTGTACTTTTCCAAACAATGTTCTTGACTGAATCAGTTTGATGTTATAATAATCTATACTTACCATGCATAATTAATCTATTCTGGAAAGTTCAGCAATATCACCACCTCTCAATGCAGCAATTCTGCATTCACAACTTTACACAAAAAGAGCACAACCTAGGCAAATGGATGGGGAAATAGGAAATTTATACCTGGCCTGGCACCCGTGTCCCTTATAGATAGAGGTAGCTTATAAATGCCTGGCCTCAATGTTCTATTTGGCTACAGGACATCATTATTCTTTTTAAAATGGCCCCCTGGGTCGTTAGCCTAGTAACAGTCTTGAATATACAAGAAAGTAAATCTGATGCAGGTTCAATGCTTTTAATAAAAATTATATTTTGTTCCTGTAGGACTATTAAGCTACTCCAGTTGTTTGGCCAATAGAAAACAATTTGCAAAGGCATAAAACTACAAAGTTTGTACTACAAGTACAGACACCATTTGTGTTGAAGTGCATCTTTCCAGCTAGCTGTCAGTGGGATATAATTATACACTACACTCCATAGATGCTGGCGTACCTTTTTTAGGTTATTTTGGCATGGTCACTAAATGGGAAGGCAGTGCACTCCTTATTCCACATGCATTCTTAAGCAAGTCGTTTTTGAAATGCATTTTTGAATTGCAAATCCAACACCACCAGTGTTTTCTAGTAATCCTAGGTTCTTACTAAGCTGATGGCCAAGAGGAACCATCAAGAACTGATGAGTTAACACAATTAACAGGCTCTATGCCCACCCTACTTAACAGTCTTAGAATCTGCTGAACCTCTTTCCATTTTGTATGGACCATAATACTAATATTGGGTCCCGATTCACTGAAAGGATAAAAAATTAATTTCTTAAACTTGCCACATAACTGTTTTACTTCCCATTAACATCTCTATTACAGTACGATAATTGTCTGTTTACTGTATATCCTACTAAAGCTGGCATGGAAAACTGCCTAGTTAAAACAGAAATATGTGGATTCAGATGTGTTAGTTGTACACACACACACACACACACACACACACACACACACACACACACACACACACACATTATTCGGATGCAACATTAGCAAACAGTAATGTCAGAGAAATGGAATTTTCTACCACTGCAACTTATCCCTTTCACACCGTCATCCTTTAAAAGCCTTTCAAACTATTGTGGCACCGGCACCCCCCCCCCCCCCACAAATCAACCCACCAAAACTTAATATAGACTAGTTCATCTTTCCCTCCCTTCATTTCTCCATTTGACCTACAAAAGTAATTGCGGAATGCCATTCTGCCATCCTTCAAATTAAATTACCTCAGCTCACTTTACACATTTCTACAAATAAAGTCTTATTATTTAGCATCTTGACTCCGCCAACTTTTTCATGACTTCATCTTTGCATGCAATTAGTTACAATTTTTACTCTACTGTTCTTGCAACAGAATTATACTTTGTTACAGACATATTGATGTAATCTTCCAGTTCTCCCTTCCTTCAAGTAATCCTACATTTCATCACTTCTAGCTACACATTGACATAAGCAAGCCATTTATAAAATTACTTGATATGAAGTTTGATATGCAGCTGCTGGATTTAAGGTTTACCACTGTGGTGATATGCAGCAAAACCCATTATGTGGCTTAGTTCCTTTATTAAACTTTTTCAGCTCCCTCCATAGACCATTATACAGGTTAAGCCTGCCAGATCAGGTCCACAACAAACTGAGCACCACAAAGGCATGTACACCAACTTGCATCACAAGACATATTACTTCTACAAGAGGTGGAGCCCACTCCCAGATCTCCAAATATACCACCACCAAGGTCACACAAACCTATCTCTCTTTACAAGCGCAACTACAACACTTCCAACAAAACTTTGATGTATCAAGGCATCAAAAGCATTAGAGAAAGGTACCAGATTATTTACGAAAGGTTACAACTCATATGAAAACAGAGCCTCCTCTATTTTAGTTACTTATACTTTTCTTCTGACTTCCTCCAAAACAGTACCCACAGACTTCCAACATAATAGCATATGCAACTGGATTTATGTTTTTCCACTTTTTATGGACCAGTATGTGATGTGTGGTTAAAACCTTTACTATTATTTTGCTTAATGTGTTGTCTGAACTTTGACATAATACCTAGCAATATTTTGCAATCCCTGCATGTAAAAGTACACTATACTTACAGGTACTGAACTGTCATACAGCTTTATTGTACTTTCTAACTTTTCTACTACCTTCCAATATGTTATTAGCATAAGACTTGTCTGCTTATTGTACAAATGGTTTTATTAAAACTGGCCTGTCATACTCCTGAGGATTCATGCTTAAAATGTGTTCCATGCAATGGTAATAAAGTCCCTACCAGACAATGATCACAAACAAATGTACATGTTCAGAACAGCCTCTCCATCACAAACTTTGTTTCTGCCTTTAGTGTGAAAAATTAACTGGGCCCTGAAACTGAAGCAATTAATAAATATAAAATACAGTGCAATGAAAAAGTATTTGCCTTCTTCCCGATTTATTTTTTGCAGGTTTGTCACATTTAAATATGACAAATAAAATCACCCACGGAGAATACAGTGCTTCAGCGTATGACCGAACAAAGTTATTGTAAAAAATAAAGTAAAAACCGCTTGAAGCTGCTGTGTCAGAACAAAGTTTCTAAGCACGTCTCTTCAGACCCTTTGGACCTCAGTCGCATATACTGCTGAAATTGTAGTACATCCCTTCGGACATCAAAATTATAGCAATACGCTGTCTTTTTAGAAACAAACCAGCTGTAAAAAAAAGTCTGTTCAGACCTAACGTAAAAGTCCAATATACCAGATAGTTTTCCAAAAACTCCAGATAACTCCAAATAACGAACAAACAGGTTTATTTAAAAAGACAGCGTATTGCTATAATTTTGATGTCCGAAGGGATGTACTACAATTTCAGCAGTATATGCGACTGAGGTCCAAAGGGTCTGAAGAGACGTGCTTAGAAACTTTGTTCTGACACAGTAGCTTCAAGCGGTTTTTACTTTATTTTTTACAATAACTTTGTCACATGTTTCAGATCAAACAAATTTAATATTAGACAAACATAACTGCATTTTGTATTTACTTGGGTTAAGTGATTATTTTATTTACTAAGGGGGGGGAGGACCTATCCAAAACCTACCCTGTGAGAAAAAGTAATTTCCCCCCTTTAAATTATGAAGGAACTTTGATTAAATCACATTTTTGGAAAAGCAGAGTTCAAATTCACTAGCCACACCCAGGCCTGATTACTGTCAGACATGTTGAATCATCAAGAGATCACTTAAATAGAACCTGTTAGACAAAGTGAAGTAGGCCAAAAGATCCCAAAAAGGAAGACATCATGCCGTGATCTAAAATTCATGCTGCAATCTAAAGAAATTCTGGAACAGATGAGAAACAAAGTAATTGACATATCTCTGTCTGGAAAAGGTTATAAAGCCATTTCTAAAGCTTTGAGACTCCAGCAGACCATGGTGAGAGGGGTCTACTGATCGACAAGACAATTTGATCGAAACTCATTTGGCAGACAACCAGTATTCAAGGCATTTAGGGATTTGTCCCCCTCCCCAATGTTGTGCGACCCCGGAGTTAACAACCAGTATTCAAGGCATTTAGGGATTTGTCCCCCTCCCCAATGTTGTGCGACCCCGGAGCTGATTATCTATATATATATATATCTATATATATATATATATATATATATATATCTATATATATATATCTATATATATATATCTATATATATATCTATATATATATCTATATATATATCTATATATCTATATATATATCTATATATATATCTATATATCTATATCTATATATCTATATATCTATATATCTATATATATTAGAGAGAGAGAGAGTTAGGGGGGGTGTGGGGGGGCACAACCCCCCCACCTATTTTCATTTGAAAATACAAGAAAAACTACACATTTTATGCTTTTAAAATGAAAATAGGTGGGGGGCTTTGCCCCCCACACCCACCAATGTGGGGGGCTGTGACTCCAACACCACCCATAACTATATATATCAACTTCAGAGTAGCACAACATTGGGAGGGGGGCAAATCCCTGTTAAGTGCCTTAATACTGGTTGTCGACCAAATGGTCTGTCGATCTTCTGAAGCAGACCTAGTGAGGGCCACTATCAACAAATGGAGAAAACATGGAACAAACATGGAACAGTGGTGAACTTTCCCAGGAGTGGGCTGCCTAAAACAATTACCCCAAGAGCGCAGCGATGATTCATCCAAGAGGTCACAAAAGAACCCAGAACAACTAAAGAACTGTAGGCCTCACTTGCTTCAGTTAAGGTCAGTGTTCATGACTCAACCATAAGAAAGACTGGGCAAAAATGGCACGCGTGGCAGAGTTTCAAGGTGAAAACCACTGCTGACCAAAAAGAACATAAAGGCTCGTCTCACTTTTGCCAAAAAAATATCTCTATTATCCCCAAGACTTTTAAAAAATATTCTGTGGGCTGACAAAATAAAAGTAGAACTTTTTGGGAGGTGTGCGTCCCGTTACATCTTGCATAAAAGTACCAGCATTTCAGAAAATCATCATGCCATCAGTCAAACATGGTGGTGGTAGTAGTGTGATGGTCTGGGGCTGCTTTGCTGCTTCTGCACCTAGATGACTTGCTGTGATTGATGGAACCATGAATTCTGCTCTCTACCAAAAAATTCTAAAGGAGAATGGTCTGGTCTGGCCATCAGTTCATGACCTCAAGCTGAAGCACACTTCCTGGTCTGTTCTGGATCACTGTCCTGCTGCAGACCCAAGTTCACCTCTGAATGGCTTAAATAAATAAATAAAACAAAATGAAGGTTTTGGAGTGCCTAGTCAAAGTCCGGACTTGAATCCAATTGAGATGCTGTGGCAGGACCTTAAAAAGGCTGTTCATGCTCGGAAACCCTCAAAGAGTGGGTCAAAATTCATCAACGGTGATATGAAAGACTCATTGCCAGTTATCGCAACGCCTGACTGCAGTTGTTGCTGCTAAGGGTGGCACAACCAGTTATTAGGTTTAGGGGGCAATTACTTTTTCACATAGGGCCATGTAGGTTTGGATAGTTTTTTCCCCCTTAATAAAATCATCACTTAAAACATGCACAAGAATGCTGAAGTTTGAAAACCACTGTCTCAGAATCCCACCCCCCAAAAAGCAATGCTGAATGTGATGCGAGCTTAGAAGACAGACTTTCCTGCACCCCCATCACACTAATAAAACAGGCAACAGATGGGGGAGTAAGTGTGGAAACAGCTACAGAAATGTAGGGTAGGATAAGAGGCATGGTATTTATCCATTTTTGTCTCTGCCAAATTGGGTAATCCTATTATAATAAAACTTAAAAGTTCTTTATCATTACCGCTAAAATGGCTACTGAAAAGTTTCTTTAATAAAGCATAGCAATGGATATTAACATTATTTAGATGCAGTTGTTTTCTCTGCGTTTTGACTCAATTAAAAAGGTTTCTTTTCTCTTTAGACAGAATGGAACTATATTCCTATGTTGAGTTTCCTGAAAGCTTGATAACTAAATACAGCTAAATGCCAGTTTATATGCCTACATTTAATTCTTATGACTAAACGCACAGGCACCTCTTTTTAAAGGACAACTAAGGAGATATACAAGTGGAGACTCAAGGAATTAAATCCAGTATAAAAGATGAAATTTAAAAAGCTAGATTTCAAAAGACTTGCTCCCTCTGTACAAGTGACTTATTCCAGTGTAAGGTCCCCAAGCGGGCTTGCACCAGAGTAAAGTCATTTACACAAAATCTTTTAGAATCGGGGCCATGGTGGAAGCCCACTTTACTGTACTGCAACTCTTTCCAGAAACAAGTAAACATTTCACTACTATTTTCAGCTCGGGTCTCACATAGAATTTCCAGCACCCCCTGACACGTTTACAAAATATGTTTTCAATGCGTTGTGTGGGAATCACCCTTACAAAATACTCCACTGTCACTGCACCACTATCACTGAAGTGAATTTATATTACAAATTGATTATACATGTGCAATACACAAATTGTACAGATGCATTTAAATTTCACAACTACATAACCATGAGCATTTAAAAAAAAGTCTTCAAAATAATGAATGCAACAGCCTTAGCAAAACATTGTCTGAATTTTAAATATCTCAGATGTTATGTATAACCCTTGATAAGGCTTTTACTTCAAAATACAATATCAAATAAGTGACTCCAATACCTAAACTATCAAAAAGATTGAGTCTTTCGGCTTTTCCCGGTTAGGGGTCGCCACAGCGGAACTCCGGTCCGCTAATGACTGGCAGAAGATTTTTACGTACCGAGTTGCCAGCCCGGACGCACAATCTTCAATGAAGGTACGCCCATTCATGCATGTCTCCACACAGAAGACGCTCTGAGAATTGAACAGGACAACGTCTTACTGGGAAGCGACAATGCTACCGCAGCACCACCACCGCAGTAGACAACAAATAGATTATTAATACATAAAAATAAAAATGTCCCTTTTGCAAGTCCAACGACGAACTACATAGATATTAATGCATTCCGAGGAACTTGTAATAAGAATATACGTGGGTGATGAGAACTACAAAAGTCAAAAAGAAGATCAAATGCAAAGAGTCTCTTATGTTACATCTTCTCCGTTTAGCAGGACACATGCAATCTGCAGTACCCTACACATACTGATGCTACACAGCAGCATGCAACACTGAAGCAGATCAAGTCTGCTAGCAAGTTATGGTTTTGTCTGTATATGAAAAAACGTATTCTAAGAGTGCTACATTTACCCGAAGTGCCGCAGAGAACCTACAAAGGAGACAATGTAGTGGGTAATTTAAGTGTTGTGTGAAGTACTCGCCATAAACACCAGACCTACAAGACAGCACTGTGGCAGCACAACACTGAGAAAAAATTTGCTGTCAATTTCTTTAGGCACAGTGCTTCTGTGCCGTGTACTGACCTTGTTTGCCCAGGTCAAGGGTCCTTAGTATGGAAATTAGAGAAGCTAGGATCTAAACTTGAGAGACTCCAGAGAAAGGATCGGGCCCACACAGATGTTTCAAGACAAATCACAGATGCCTAGACCAATACAGAAACAGGCAAACAAGGTATGCCAATACCTACTGGGCTCCAGAAAAATAGAGGAGACCATTTGGCAAGAGGTTTGGCAAGAGGTGGCAAAATATCTCGGCTATGACTTTGGGGTACAGGAAGAAGTCAGACTCACAGATGACATTAATCATGGAAGCAAATATGATCCATAATCTGGAATAATTATACAGAAAGATCTGAATGGCTCTCTTCGGATGAGAGGGATTATTTCTGGAAACAGAGACTGCATCTGAGATTACCTGTAAAAGAACAGCCTACATTTGAAACGTGGAGTTAAGATATAAACCCACTGTACAGTGGCAATTCCCATACAAATATGAAATTTCAAACAAAGTAATAACCTATTCACCCTGATCTGACAAACCAAGCCTCTGACATTGTATGAATAAATGAATGAATGCATGCAGGATATGTCTCAGAGGGAAAATGAGTCTCAACTGCCAAGCTTAGTCCAAACACTTTCAGCTCTGGTCAGTTTGTGATACTGGAAGACTACTGGTCCTCTAATAACGGACCTTGTAATGAGTACCCCAGCAAAGACAGGACTCATATGGGGGGTGGGGGGAAGAGACCATGTCAGCACAAGAAATGTTTAATGGAATGAGAGGCCCGGGAAGTCCAAGATGGCTGCACATTGAGTAACAGCTTAATTCTAGCTCTCCCAGTGTGAAAACAAAAACTTCTAGAAAGCCAGCTAACTTAGATTTCTGGGTAAATTTCAGTTAACTGTCTGGTATGTACACTGCCTGGATGCCAGGGAAAAAGAAATACTGTGGACCTGAACAAAACACAATGGACAAAGCACATAGGGAATAGCTTTTCTGCTGTACCAGACACGTTGGAAGGAACAGACTGTATTCATTTTATGAAAGCACAAATAAGCAACTTGACTGGTATTCCACAACAGGAATTGTCAACTGGAAGAACGCATCATGTGCATGCTCCAAACCAGACTGAGAAAACCTAGACCTTTAATAGTAAAGATGCCATCTTACCAGCAGGAGGAGTTGATTCTGACAAAACTGCGGCAGAAGGACAAAATATTACAAGGGGTAGACAGAGTGTTTGTGGAGAATGACTACTCATTGTACAGATAAGAGAGTAAATGTATCCCATTATTCAAGATGTTGAGAAGCAGGCATGAGATTCAAACTACTGTAGCCAGCTATCTTCAAAATATTTTTCCCTGGAGGAACAACATTTTTGTAGTAGTACATACTAAGAAAGAAACACTAAAGTCTGTTCAACAAAACGTGAGCTGCGAAACAGGAGATTCTGCTTCTTGGTCTTCCAGTAAAGACCAGAGAGACTATGCCAGTGAAACCTTTTCCAGTGTTTCAACAGAAAATGCTTGTGAGAAGGGAAAGACTAGAATAACAGAAAGTATGTTGGGAAATGAAGCAGAGACAGGGTCTGGGAGAAGGAGATGAACAGGAATCGAAAACAAGAAAATATTGGACTTTCTTGGACTTCGTTACACTTGTAGGGGATTAACACATATGCCTTACTTTCATGCCATTAATATTTGGAAAAACACTCAGGAGAGGGGAAGAAGAGGAAGAAAATGAACTGTAAGCAAACAAAGTATTTTCTTAACTGTACTATTTAAACGGTGCATGATTTTCTTTGCGTGTTATAATTTTTTCAGTTATTTGTAATTGTAATGGGATACTAAAGTAAATAGGTGCTCCCTTTTTTCTTCTTCCTTTCTCCTTGTTCACTTTAAGGACTGTAGACACTGTAATGTAAAAAAAATCTGGTTAAAAGAACTATGGCCAAAGAAAATAGTGCACTTTTCCTAACTCTTGTATATGGGAATGGAATGACTGGGTTTAATGTCATTAGCTTAATCTAGTAACAAGTTTTATGAGAAACAAGTACATGATTACAATGCCCCATTCGGGATGTATCTCACCCGACATCTGCAGCAATTGGAGAGACCCCAAAAGTTCCTCACCAAAAGGATAAAGGGACTCCAAAATCTGTCATATGCTGCCAGACTGAAGAAACTCCAGCTCTATTCAGTCGCATACAGTCTGCTCAGAGGTGACATGTGCCTGACATACAAGGCCATGTCCAACCCGGAATTAATGGACATGCTCCACCTCAAAAAATCCAAATCCACCAAAACCACTAGAGCAAGCGACTTAAACCTTAGCACGGATATAAATAGGACGTGCTGGAGGGATAGATTTATCACTCAGACTCCCTATGCTGTGGAATAAAATCCCGGTCCATGTGAGGCAGAGCACCTCGCTGGCTCTGTTCAAGAGAAATCTTGACCTGTGGATGGGAGATCGTAGGTTTACCCGGGGAATCATCTCTGTGTCACTGCTGGACAGAGGCACAACAAACTAATGGGCACAGTATTTTTTCATATAAGGGGTGGCGTAAGCCACAAAACTTTGGGCTAGGGTTATAAATGCCTTAGGGCAGATAGCCTAGTATAAACCTATGAACCTATGAAAACGAATATTGAAGGAGGCTTTTTTTCTAGTGAACAGGTTCATCTGATTCTCATGTCTCTAGCAGACAATCTGATAAAGGGAATTGGCTTGGAGAAAATGTTTTCTGAAAACATTCAAATGTTTTCCAAGCTGATAGAACTATAAAGATAAGACAAAACCAGAGAGCACTTAATAGAACCACAGGCTATACCATGCATCTTAGCGTGGGTACCCTTTCTTTTTGGTTAGCTTGAGTCTGTCAGTTTGGAACATTTGTTCCTATTAGGAGGGTAAGATTTCAATATTTGAAAATGCACATAGTTGTGTGTTAAGTTAATAGGTCTTGGGGAGTTATTGGGGTGTGTGCACGCATGTGTATTTTTGTTTGAGGACTTTCAATGAAACAAAAAGCTCTGTAAGATGTGACGGGCTCAAATGTAGATGTCAAAAAATAAATAAAAACACAACTGCATAAAAGATAAACCTGCCAAACAGTACATGCATGTAACACCAAAGCTGAAACCAGATATTTAACAAAAAAGCTGTTGTACATAAAAGCTGGGAATAATAATCTCAAGAATATACGAGATGCTTCTATAATGTCTAATTGTGAATGGTCTTGGATAAATATATAAAAAAAAAGAAAGTGTAGTGAACTATATTACAAAACAGGAGTGCAAATAACTACGCTACAGGAGATGCACCTGGAAAGAAGTGAGCATGTGGATTTGATAAATACTTGCATTAATTGTAAGAGTAACTCCAAGATAAAAAGGACAAATAATTGTAGATTTATAGTACTAAGGGGCCACTGGCAAGCGAGGAGACAGGAAGTAGGATCTTGAGGGAAAAAAAAAAAAAAAGAGTAGGAGTACATTAAACAGAAAAAAAAGGAAATTGTGAGAACAATACATACAGGAAAATGTTGCTTAGATTTTAAGTCACATACAGTTATACATCATATAATGTTTGTAAAGGTGAATGTGTTAATATTGTTCAATTACTTTTATATAAAAATAAGTTTGCCTATGCCACAAGTGATAATTCAACAACGGTGTTTAAAAAAAAAAATCACTTTCTCCTTTGTGGAACATGCAGGTCCTAGGAGTAAGTGCATGCCTTCTGCTCTGTATAAATTAACTCCCAAGGTCACTCCATATTGGGGAAAAGGGAGAAAATGTGGGTCCCTATTAGGTGGAATTTGTCAAAGTGAAATTTAGACTGAATAGTTTCTCCAGATCACAGTACTTCTGTAATGTATCAGATCTGGAGATTGCAGATTAAAAAAAAAAAAATGTGAACTACCATATGCCTTAATGAAATAGCTAAATTTAGTTGCCTTCATTTAAAAGGATACCACCCACAAACCCTATAATTATTTCTTTATCTAACAATGCCATAAATCATCAATATGCATATTACACAAACCGCTGAACATAGCCTTTCACCATGTTAATTTAGAATAACCTAGACTAATGTTTTCAGAACCCAAGCAAAATACATTTTTTTTTAAACAAGAACAGCAATATATATGCGCGAACACACACACACATCTATTCACTTCCACAGCAAAGATGAAGTATCCTTCTTCAGGAAATTACAGTGAGAGCACTACACAGATATGTACACACAAGTGCTAGCTACTTGCCTTTCTTGCTTTGCCTTCTGTTCTCTGGATCTTCTATCTCCAATTACAGACATTGCCTGGAAAAGAAAAATGCACATCTCAAAACATTTACAGGCAAAAAAAAGGGCAAGATTACTACACAGCATCCAGGAAAATCATCAGTGATGCAAGATCCAACCACACTGGAGTGAGAACTTTTATGAACAGACAAATTCTTCATACTTGCCATGGCCAATAAAAAGAGAGGCACCTATTACCACAAGAACACCATACTCTAAAGCATTCCAGTCTCCATTTTTTTTTTTTTTTTTTTGCTATTTGACAATAAAAAGGCTCCCCAAATGTATCCACTTGCTGAAATTAACCTAGATGTGGCAGAACAATGTAGTTGGGAAATTTGAGGTACAGCCAAGGGGATTACAAATTCACATGATTTTGTTTAACAGAACAGAGTTAAAAGCCACAAGCCATTTAGCAGACACACCTTCACCTAGAAGAGAGGATAATACCTTTATAAAATCCTCACTTAAAGAACATCTACATAGTCTTTATAAATACATAGTGGATCTTACTTCAACTTATAAAAAGGAAAAATGTATATACAATAAGCAAATATGTTCAACAATCAGCAGCAGAAGGGGGGGGGGGGAAGAGAGGCTTTTAAAGGAAAGCTTGAAATGATTAAGAAGTTAGGTTAGGTATCCAGTAGAAAGAATTTACACATACGTTGTTTGAGACGACAAATTTTGAATTATAGTCTAAACTGGCCCTACAGGGGAAAGCAAATGTAGTTCTAACTTTTTTTTTCAAATTTCACATGCTTTCTACCACATCTTTGCAGACCACCTCTTGTCTGGCACCAACACCATTTTTTACAGCTTCGGTTATTGCCAGACAGCAACGATTATTTTCTCCAAACCCCTACATGCCTCCCATTGTATCCATAGGAGGGCAACACTTGTAGGGAATTATGCCTACAGCAAGCAAATCATGTTTTCAAACAGACTGCAAAAGTGAGGGGTGCACAGCCTGTTCTACTTGCTGATTCAACAGGTCCTATATGAAAGAGAGGACAAATCACTGTTAATGTCCATGTTAATGTACTAGAACAGAGAATCAAGGTTGCCTCACCTTAGTTACAAGACTTGAATGGGGTCCACTATGTACATTGCAACAACTAAAACTGAAAATGACAGGAGTTATTTTCCCTGCACTTCCCTCTTCCTTCTACAGCAAATTAATGTAAAATCATTTCTGGACTTGTGTGGACAAGAAGTTGACTGGTACGCCCTAGTAAGTCAGGATTTGGGAGCGACTGCTGGGCAGATCGCAAGTACACCCCATCTGCCCTGAAGATGGACTGCCACTAACCCTACTCTTTGGGTAGGCACCTGGTCTCAATGCCACTGTCATTCTACATGATCAGTTGTTAAAACATGAGATTACTGTGGCACCAACTACTTGAACATTCCCCAGGACTTCCTGGAAAGCTTCCAACTTTCATAGATAACCCCTTTAGATTTAGATGAAGCTTAAAATGTTTTAGAAACCTCACGCTCCACAGAATAAAAACTCCAAATGATCTCAATCATCCAGTTAGTGTATTTTAATAAACACCAATCATTTTTTTAACTCCGTGGAATAAGGACATCTAGGATCTAAATATGTTGCATTTCTTAACACTATTTTTGTACTTGAGAGATTTAACATTGTTTTTCAAGGTATTGTATGGCATCTCGCAAGATTTGCTAACTGTGGAGTTTTTCTCCCTAGGCCTCTCCTGAAAAAGAGACTTTAATAGCTCAGTCGGACTTTCCATTAACAAATGCTAATAAATAAACGTATCCGTCACAGACCCTCTCTTTCTGATCAGAAAAAAAATTGGCGGGAAAAAAAATATACTTGTCCAGTGGATCCCTTTCCTAATCTCAAACTTTCATGAACTATCCCCAGGATTCAATAAAATCCTTGTAGGCTTCATGCAGAAGCTACACAAAATGTACCCATGTACACTGCCACAGTTCCCCCTTGGTAACATGCTATGCATATAAGTCATGGAATGCTGCCAAGGGAGAGCATAGTAACAGGGATATTGAATCCATGTAGGCAGAAGTGTAGAGGCTGGTCAGCTGTTATGTACATGGTGAGGCTGCCAAGGGAGAGCATAGTAACAGGGATATTGAATCCATGTAGGCAGAAGTGTAGAGGCTGGTCAGCTGTTATGTACATGGTGAGGCTCCCTGTAATATTCCTTGCTACTGTTGAAATGCTCTGTGAATTAGTAGTGTACGTTTTAAATTTCTAATTTTTTTTTTTAAATGTTAGTTTGCATGACTGAGCACAGCAATGCCAAGCTGTGCTTACATACAGACACCTGCCACACACTTAGAAACCAGACACAATTATCATCCATTTTTTAAATGTTCATTTGCACAGTGCGGTGCAGAGCTGACACCTGCCAGACATCTAAAAATAGAAACTGGATTAATTATACTAGTTTACATACTATCAAAGTAGCTAAATAGGTAGAGTCACACCTAAAGCTTTGTAGGTCCTGGGTTAGAGTCCCTAGCAGACACACCATTTGTTTAATGTAAATTTTTGTATACTGTAAAAACAAAACCTTCACATTTGGAACAGCTGTGCTCACTGCTTAAACTTGGTTAACAGCTGTTTGTGCATTGCTAAGCTTTGCTAAAACCACTGATGTGCAAGTTTTCACGATGCTCAGCTCCGCTTAGCTGGTTTGCATGATGCCAAGCAATGTGGCGCTATTTGGAATGTTGCAGAATGAAGCACAAGGGCTGGACAACAACCTATAATAAGGGCAACAGGAAGAAATTTTGCAACAGCTGGAGTGTCGGAGGTGATGCAGAGGGTGCACGCTTTTGGGGTGTGCAGGAGTCCAGAGTTTTTGTTGGGCTCCTGGTATGTAATTATGAACCTAGGTCCAATTGGGTTAACTACGCAGTTATGTTGTCCTCACCCCTCCCAGGGGGCGGGGGGTGAGAGTCCAATATCTACAAAGACTGTCAAACTGCACAGTTGTTGCAGTACAAGACATGGATAGCTATGGTTCTTACACCCTTTCCTGCACATGCATACCTGCCTTTCACTATTTTTTCCCCCTGCCTGCACCCAATTTCATCACTTTCCCATCTCCCCATTTTTGTTTTCTTTATATATTTTTTGCACAACACACCAGGTTGCACAGCTTCACTAAGTTCACCAAGTTCAGCTAAATGAGTTATATTGATTTGTGTGTTTTAAATAACAAACATAAAAATAAAAAAAAAACACACCTGTTCCCCATTTCGAGACCAAGGCCATCGTCCCCTGCAGACCACTGCATTAACCTGGCACGCCACACAGCTGTTAATTAAAACAGGTGGTTTAAGCAAAACAAAGTAACTGCAAGTTACAGTCATTAAACACATTTTAAGCGGAACTGTGCATCGCACTGGGCAACCTAATGGAAAAATTGGGAGTGTACCTGGGAGTCTTGTCCAAGAGTACACCATTAGACAGCCAAACACAATAATGGAAATAAGTGAGGTCTCCAATAGCAGGTACACGTCTGTCTCCTTTTATCAAAAACATTTAGAAACAAACCGGCTACGGCATTACTGGCAAACGGCATTACTGGCAAAATACATGTTTAACTGGGCCCTGGTGCAGAAGTACATCCATATAAAGCCATGTACATAATGGATGTAAAAAAATATATATATATATATATATATATATATATATATATATATATATATATACACACACACACACATACACACACACACACCACAGTGTGTGTGTGTGTGTGTGTGCATACTTATATCATGCAAATACAGCTGCTGTAACAGTGACTCTGTAGCTCAGGTATGTTATGCAAATACAGCTGCTGTAACAGTGACTCTGTAGCTCAGGTATGTTAAATGGCTTGCAAACAGCACATTTTGCCACACACAGTCCTGGGTTCAAATCCAATGGTGTGCAGCATTTATATTACATTATTGTGAAACCAGGAATTAAATGACAAGAGTTATACACACACTTTATCCATACAATGCATTTCAAATGAAATGTCTGCTTTTCACTGATGGAAGTCACAGGCCTTCAGATAGGAACATACTTCACATATCCTAAGTGCATGAAGTGGCACATCATGCATTAATATGCATTCAGAGGATTTTAACCAGGTAATGCAAATAAGGGCCATTAACAGAGTGCAGCACAATCCTTTCATACTCTCAGTGCAGATTAGCAAAGCTGCACAACTAACATACACATATGAAGCCCCTGCTTGTAAGGTCTGCCAGCATACAAATTCCAAATGAGTACCAGACTAACACATGGCCTGCCAGTTGCCCCAATGGTGGACATATGTTGTATTTATCCCCTATGTTGCTCAAGGGTAAAACAAACATGCTGCCTAGGACTCTTAGTGATACTGTTGCCCAACATACTTACCTTAAACACATGCCTTAATTGGAGTGAATGGGTACCCTCATTCTGGCTGTGCCTCTACAACAAGGCAAACAGCTCCCAGAGTTATTCCTACAGCTTGCCCTCCTCCAAAGTGGTCACACACACTGCGTATGCCTATTACTTGCAGCAGCAGCTACAGCCTGTAACACACACATATGTAAAAGTAGCTGCTACAGACCTACCCCTCTGCGATCACGTAATCGCTTCACTCCAATAATGTCCAGCACAACATATGAAAAAAGGCTTATAATCTACATGAAGGCCTTGTATCTTGTACAGAGGTTGCATGTCATTGGCTGATAATGCAAATCACCTGTGTTGGCTGCAATTAGCGCTTCCGAGCCATCATCTGCTAATCAGAAGCATGTTAAAAAGGCAAACATGCTGGCTATGGAGAACCATTCTGTACATTTGAAAAATGTTAAATATCACCACATATCAACAGAGGAGTTTTGCACTCCATCAGGCATTTAACCTTTTTGTTTCCAACAGGAGAAGCATGTTAAAAAGGCAAACAGCTGGCTATGGAGAACCATTCTGTAGGTTTGCAAAAATTTAAATATCACCACACATCAGAGGAATTCTGCACTCCATCAGGCATGTAAACTTTTTGTTTACAACAGGATGCAAATGTGTGAAAATACTTGCAGGGAATATGGATTATAGCATTAAACCTTTCATACAGTTGTGATAATGACAGGTCATTTATCTCCAGATTTGTTACAACTACAGAGGACGTACAACACAAAGGATGGAATGTGTTTTGTCAATGTGGCATACTGGTCTCATGGGACTGTCCCTTTATAGTGGTTGTAATAGCACACTGCTACTTGTTTGACACTATTGTTTTGACATTATCAGAGGGGTTGCCCCCAAGGGGACACACTACAACAGACTCCAGTGTTAGTGTATGATCATGCAGCAGTATCTGGCATGGCGCAAACAGGAATAGCTATCGCTTGTATCGTAGTTGTATCCAGACGCTTAGTAGGTTTCTACACTGTGGAATATGAAGTGATCAAACAGTGGATATTGCCAGCCATTCTGTTCTTGCTGTATCTCTACATAGTGTACTTCCCACATGTGATTCTGACATGCGTTTCCATTTTGTCGTCTTTCATATCCAAGACAATGTATACCTTTCATGGATGCAGAGATTATTATTATACCGGAAGGCTTCTGGCAACAGTAAGAACTCCTACTGTCCAAGGAAAGGCAAAACAGGGAACAGCAGGCAGATTGGCCCACAGTGCTGCGCTCAGAAGAGTGCAGATGCAGCCAGGGATCATGGGGTCACCAGTGGCGGAGGGCTTGCAGTGGAACAACCACCCTCAGCCACTGAGGAATTCCTAGGCACACACGACAGCTCCCAGGCATCCATCACACTGTACAGAGTGGATGTGGGTGCCATAGTTTCCAAGGCAGAGGAGCTTGCAGGTAAGCTTAGATTGACACTGCAATACTGTAGCATTCAGTGTCAGGGTGTACATACGCTTACATGGGTGTCAGGTCTGTGTTCTTTGGGGAGAGGGTTTAACTGCAGTTTGACTCTCGTGTGCAGATGCTGAACAATATAACAATCAACACAGTAGCTACTGTAAGTAGCTACTGTAAATGTGAGATATGTGAGCGTATTACCTTGTTGTGGTGCTGCATGTGGTGGTACTGATTTTTCACAGGTCCGTTTGGTATCAGACAAGGCCGTGGTCCTGCTCCTGATAAGCACAACACTGTTTTATTATAGATGTAGGTTTACATTATTTACAGCAATGTAATCCCTAAAGTGTCATCCCAGGCCTGCTGTCTGGATTGCTGTATTATCAGCATAATTGCCAACTGCACAGACATTTTCTGACAACACATGCTAAAGTCATACCCATCTTTTAGGTGTCACCACACTGATGCACGTGGCAGTACTGTCAAGACATGTGTGCCAACTGCGCAGTCTCTTCACAAATGTCAACAGTGCCATGTAAAGAGCCTTTATTTAGTAACTACAGCTGTTTGTGGGAAAAGTAATGTTCGTCTTACTATACGAGGTTGGGTTTTCAATAAGTCTGCAAAAGTGACAACAGTGTATAGAGCTTATATATATATATATATAGATTATATATATATATATATATATATACATACACACACACACACATACATACATACATATATTGCAACACAGTACTGCAGAACATAATAGTGCACATTTTAATGTACTGCTTTTTCCTCATCACAGGTGACCCGGGGGGGGGGGGGATTGGGTCTGTCCCTACACAACCTGATGTCATGGTCTCTTCAGACTGATAATGGCGGCCACAGTGAGGCACAGGTGGGGTCTTCAGGGGCTGAATTTGCCCCAGAAGTTGACATCCCTCTTCTGTCCTCATTGTCAACTGCACACATTCAGTATGCCCACACATACCCAGTCCCCGGAGGCCACAGATATTGGACAGTCAAGAGGGTGGGTATGCCCACACATACCCAGTCCCCGGAGGCCACAGATATTGGACAGACAAGAGGGTGGGGACATTGGACATGAAAGTATTGCAACTATGGCTCCAGTGAGTGTAGACACTGGCCATAGCCAGACAGCTGGTAAGGTTCCACACCGGACTGATAGGGGTGCTTGCAGGAGCTGTCTGCCCACTTGTTGCAGGTGTCACTCACAGGTCACTCAGTGCATGTTTCAGGCCATCATGGAGGCACAGGCAATGTTCTGAAAAGAACTCCAGATGTATGCTTATGGTTACAGATGCAGCACAGTCTGACATCTGTGACTGCCTCCACTGCATTGCTGACACCCTGCATCGGTTCACTGATGCAGTGGAAAAAAAGGTGGGCTCAGACTGCACACCATCTTGGAATGCAGTGTGTCTGTGCTGGAATGTCTACAGCCGAGCATCGGACTCATGAACATAGGTCAGCAACCCCATCTGCTGAGAGTCCACGTGACAGAGCACAATCGTGCTCCCGTAGTGGCAGTATATCCAGCGCTACAGATGAGACTGTGCTGTCCACACCAAGACGTGGCAGGCCATGAGTTTATGGTCATGGGCATTCCGTGGAGGGCATGGTCCCAGCAGATAGAAGTCAAAGTCAGGTACTAGCACCGCTTCAGACCTTGGACATGAGGTGCCAGTGCACTCCTCACAGAGCCAGTTCCCATGTTCGGGGCCAGAGGCAGTGAACTGTCAGCCCTACCACGCATGGTTCAAAGCTGTGCAACATGCACACATGTAGGGCTAGCACTGAGCTCAACTGTGTACATATACACATTCACACACCACTGTCAAATGCAGGTGACCTACAGAGAAACATGGGACATTTCCACGGTCCATCTTGCCTGCTTCCCTTCCTGACACACATGCTGTCAACCTAAGCCTCCTGACAAACACCCTGTGCAAGTGATGATACCTGTACCACATCCATGTCATCCTCGTCATCGATGCAGGGAAATGAAGCGGTGTGTCTGATGCACATGGTGACTATATAAATTAACATGTACTTGTGTAATGCATTGTTTTGCCATGTCACTTGTCCTTACTGACAAATACTGTATACTTACATCTGTAATGAATAAACCACAATTTGTGCACCTTATGTTGTATGATGGCTGTATGAATGAATGACAATGAAAGGTATGTCACGGATCCGTTTCTGTTTCAGGATTCTGTTAGGAACACCTATGGATATACAGCGGTAATAAAGCCATAGACGTAATAGCACAGGATGGAATTTCAACACAAAAGAAATATGTCCTTAGCAAGGTACAGTACTGTAGGTGCATGGCTCCATAGGTTCATGTGTGTAAGCAGGCTAACAAGGACAATGACGTCATTCAGCATACTCATGCATCCCTAAACTTTAAATAGGTCTGATACCCTTGATACGTGTCACCAGGGTTTTGGGAGCTAACACAACTACAAGCTGTGGTGATGGAGATGACCCATCTACAAATCTCCTGTGTCCAGTACAGACATTTGTCCGACATCAGTTATGACAGTCTTGTTCCACATTCCATTGTGCAACTTGAACATGTGTGTCACAGCAGATGTGTGCTTCACATGCATGGAAGGGGACTATTACATATGAGTGTACTGTCTTGTTACATACCTGACTCTCCAGCATGTGCTATTTCTACCACAGTGACAGTGCAGGTGTGTAGAACAGGTTAAGACATGCGTTAGTCCTGCCATGGATATGTGGGAGGTACACAGTGGGATACCTCCCTGTATGGCAGCCATATACATCCCCTCCAAAGCATTTAGGAGGCAGACTACACATGTACAGCCTTAACATGGATTCCATAGGACAGGTTATCTAGATGTGTATTAGTATACCATGGAACCTGTGTGGCTTCTAGAGTTGTAAACATGCCGGTGTACTTACATACCAAGGGTGCCCCTACACACAATGATAGTTGTGAGGACTGCCACTCAGTAAAGCAACAACAGTCTGGGATTTACAGGGGTAGATGACTTCCAAAAGGATAGGATTGTGCAGTTATTGGCATTTAGTATTTGCCAGTGGTTCAGACAACTGAATGTGTGTGGCAGGCCATCATGGTTAACTGTTGGTTGTGTGTGGATTCAGTGACAGCTCCTAATATGCAATCACCTGCTAATGTAGTCAGAGGTCACTGACAGTGACTGTAACTGCAAAGAGGGAATGGCTAGAAGGGGTACGCCATTAATGATGTCTGGGGAAATCCACTAGCGATTGGCCTCATTGTAGCGTAGGTCTCCCAATGCTATCTTTTCAGATTATGACTGTCAAGACACTTGCTATCCACCAAATGACATGACACACTGTAGATAACCTACATAGTTTACAGCAAGGCCCGTTGGCCTAATATTGCTTAACACACTTGCCTGGCCATGGTAGATAGAACGAGTCATATTCCAGTCATCCATTGCATGGTGCAACACTCAACGGGGTTCACCGGTTAGAGTTGGTAGGCACGATTTAGCCTTGAGCAAATGTCACATTACTCAGATCTGGTGACACTGCATGGCACTACATGCTAGCTGTCCTTTCTGCAACCAAGTACTGCAGTTACTTCCAGCATGTTCTAAGAAGAGTGTCATCCAAGGTGTCTGTACACAGCACAAACAGATTATGGAAGTGCAATATGTACACCCTGTTAAGGTAAGGCGAGGGTTTTATACAGGTATTCTGCAGCTTGACACTACCCAGGCGGTGTGTACTGGAAGGACACAATTATCTTGTGAATACTGTGTTAAGCATGGGAGTCCACAGAATTACCACTGCCTGGCAACTACTAATGCTGGTCTCACAGACACCACTCCCACATAGGATACCATGCTCCGATATGTTTTCGGTCATCACACGCAAAACATTACTATGAAGCGCATCATGACCAGCAGAACACAGCCTGCTTGTTCATCCATACAGCTGCCCCACATCATGAAAGGCTCTGTAGGCTTCACATACCCTTCTCCAGGTAGATGCCTTGATAAACAACCTGGGCAATCAGAGGTCTTCTGCATGTCTTATGCCTTCTGTTCCAGGGTTGGTGATATGTCTGACAAGAGGGGGGAGGGAGGATTAGGAGCACTGCTGTATTGTCACAATATAATGTACAATGTCCAGTGACATAAATGTCAAGTCTTGCTGAACCAATCAGCATAATGGCGGTGAGCCACCGTTGGTGACAATTTCACAGCTAGACCTGCATCCTGCCCTTCAATAGACTACTGGTGGACATCTGCATCACATGGCTGTGAGACCTAGTGCAGTGGACCTGCCACCTTTGGCCAATGTGTGTCCACCTGCCACATGTCCTAGGTATGTCATACTGTACAGTTATGTACCCGAAACACATGTGTTCCCACATCATTTTACATAAAAACCAGTGTGCTGTCTGGTTGCTTGACAGGCACCATAAGCTTACAAAGCCAACGTAATGTCAGCAAAGTTTAACAAGTCTATGTATGCACGGCCATCCACATCTTCAATGCAGGGTGTGCCTACAAATACCACCCTGCCTACAAATACTGTACATCAGGCTATCAACACCAAGGGTGTGGCAGCATGATCCTAACTTTGTAGGACCTGCTGCTGAGATGTTGGGCGTGTCCGCACCATTCTACTCTATGACACAAACACATGTGACAGACGTGACTGCATTTCAAACCTTGCTTCCATGGTGTCTCCAAAAGCAATCATTACATATGGCAACAACCATTATGCCAACACACACAGCTCACATCCTGCGCGCACACACACACACACACACACACACACACACACACACACACACACACACACACACACACACACACACACACACACACACACAGCTTCTTACCAGATACATTACCAGACACCTCAGAAAATCCCGTGTCTGGAATGCACACTGCATGCACCACTCTCTGACCAGTCAAACACCAGAGGCACCACTCTGACCAGTCAAACACCAGAGGCAAAACAGAACCACACCTCTTAGTCATAGGAGATTACTTAATGAGACACATTGGATGCCTATGTCAAGTGATTACATATGGGAAAGATCAGATAGCTGTCTGTGGGTTGACACAATAGGCCTTGCCACATATTACCACAAATCAGTTAATGTTGACATCATAGTTCCTGCAGGTGTACTGATGATGGACATATGTCACCAGCCTGTATGCAGACAAATGAATGAGCTTAGCCAGTCTAGGTCTCTCATGGGTATGCACATAGCTTTCAGCTGCAGTTGACCCTCACCTAAGATAATGGCTCCATACACACGGAAACTGATGGAAGTCAATAACTGCCTTAACATGTGGTGTCAGTGTAAGGAGATGATCTACATGCCTGCCTGAGATGCCTTGCTCAGACATCAATGCTTCAGTGATGGTCTTCATCTCTCATCCCAGAGATTTGGAGTACCATCTAAAGCTGCTGACACCGCCACAATGCATCTTAGATGCACTGTTCAGGGAAAAGTTGGCAATGAGACCACCATCTTTATACAACATCATGGTTATGCTGCTACACACTAGGTATGGCAACACTAAACCCCACTCTGTGGAAGGTGTCCCCACCCTGGATTATGCAGACGTGTGCAGTCAATGACATATGGTTCAAGGCTGTGAACAGCACTACAGCCACACCAGAATACAAATCCATCTATATCTTCAGACGTCAAAATTACCGTGTTCACACGGTAATGCAGGTGCCAAGCAGTACTGGAAGGGCACATAACCAAGCAATAGCTGCCTACAGGAGAAGCTCCATGAATCCAAACACCAGACACACATTGTGAGTATTTGTATGTACATGTGTCTATCAAGATACATTACACCGTGGTTTGGGGCGGCATTAAGTGACCACCAACTGTGTTGCTTGGTCGTGCTGCAGCTCACTTGCCCAAAGGTTAGTCCACATCCTTAACTACAATGTCCTAGAGCAGTGCTGTGACATCCCCACAAGGGGAATCAACGTACTGCGTGTGTTTACCAATATGGGTGACCACTGCAACCTCCAATGTGAAGTCCTCCCTGGTGAGATCAGACATACATTTCAACAAAGCCATTGATTACTGCCTGTGGGATGATTTACATAGCTTGACTGCACCTCTCCTCTCAGATGGGACAGGCAAGTATGCAAAGCTCTACACATATGCATTATGCCAGCAGCATTACAACTGCATAAACTCGGCCATACCCGACAGGAGGAACACAGGCTCCTCATTGCACAGCAAACCTGCCTGGTGGACAACTGCCATTAGCAGGCTGTACAATAACAAGTGGACACTAACATTTGGGGTGAGGAAGCACTCCCCCCAAAATGGAGGCACAACCTCCTCAGCTAAAACAAGCACAGTGTTGTGTAGACAGCAAGTGACAAAATTAGCCACCCACACAAAGCAGAACCACAACGCACAGTGTAGTTACATGTGTAACGTGTAAAGGACAGGCCCAGATTGTTGAACTCAATGATGCCACATAATGGATCTGCACTCCTAGCTAACCTGTAGTCCTGTTGTCAACTTCACTCCCCTGTCCCCACCACATCTGGCACATGACATTCCTACATGTCCCATAACTTCCATCTCTACATTGCAGGTCACAAATGGTCTCTCTATGGAGGATAAATCAACTTTGTTTTGTAATAAAGAAGGATTAAAAACAAACGACCAAAATTAAATAAATCCACAGATGAATAGTGAAGCTAGGAACCACAGAGGACACAATCCAATAATCCAAGATAGATGATTTAGCACTTTCGTCAAAGTGAAAGACTTCATCAGAATAGCCATGTTTGCTAAAATACATCTTTAAATAACCCACCCCCAAATCACAGTGGTTAAAAGAAAAACATCACTTCCTCCAAAAAATAATAAAAAAAAAACTTATTTTTTTAAATATTTGATATACTGCTGATAAAAAATGCTTGCACATAACAAAAACAGCACAGATTGCACATTCTTGATAAAAAAAATACTTGCACATTACAAAAACAGCATAGATATTTGATATACTTGCTGATGAAAAATTATTGCACATAACAAAAACAGCATAATTGCACATTCCTGATTAAAAAAAAAAAAATACTTGCACATTACAAAAACAGCATAGATTTCAGTTAAAGTATTGAACTAATAGAGACTCTTGTCATTGAGTCCAGAAGTCTGACAGGCCATTTGTTCTAATCTGCCACTTAATCTCCATGAACTCTAAAAATTCATCCAAGGGACCCCCCCCCCCCCCGAGGGACCAAATCAACTTGCTCCAGGATGAAAAATTTGAAAGCATGCAATGGGTGAATGCTGATATGCCTGTACAGTGTACTGCTTTTGTTCTTATGTTTAATATATATATGCTGGTAAATTCTTTGTCTCAGTGCCCAGATTGTTTTTCCTACATAGTAGGGTGTCGCAAGAATCATAATGTAACATGAACAAATGTAACATGAACAACTCCTTTGGAGTAACAAAAATGTTTCCTACATGTAGTGACGTACCCATAACTTTTGATTTTAATTTTGTCAGTCAGTCCTATACGGGGCACTGTGGGCACCTACCACATCTGTAACTGCCATCCTGATCGGTTTTTATGTTGCATCTTTCCAATAACCCTTCCAGGGAAGTTTCCTTTTTGTAAACAATCTGCGGCCTCTTGCCCAGTTTATTATGGACATCAATGTCCAAACTAAAAATTGCTCAGAACTTCACCACAATCTCTTTGTAGTCGTAAAAAGGCAAAACAAGTGCCCTGCTAAATATATTGGATTTCCCCTTATGCGAAGGTCCACTCAACCCAAGAAATAATAGCGGGCTAAAATTACCAAGTTCTCTCTTGGTAATAACTTCATCCGCTCTTAATTAACATGTTCTTCAATACCCCACATTCTCTTAAAAAATCATCAAGTTGTGAAACCATCCTGGCTAGCCTGATGTACTGCCCTGCCCTTTAAGCAGTGCCTTCTTTTGATGTACAGGGTGCCAACTAGAAAAGTGTAACAATGAGTTGGAATATGTTGGCTTGCAAATGTCTTTGTTCATAGTGAACCTCAAAAAATTGTGGTCCCATTAATGAAGGTGAAAAACCTATTCAGGTCGTTTTCACCTCCTTTCCAGAAAGGGACAATATCCTACAGGTAGTGCATACAGAGCACCCAGACATCACTGAATTCAGAGGTCCTAATGAACAAATCCTTCCATTGTGCCAATACAATGCTGGCACACAGCATGCACCCATAGCGACACCAGTTCTTCGTTTAAACAGGTGTCCCTCAAAGCTGATAAAGTTTTTCTTCAGGACAAGCTCTGTACATGCCCGAATGGTAGTCCCATGGTCAAAAGATGTCTTCATTCAAAGATAATCATAAAACCATTCGAGCCTTTTGTCATGTGGGATCACAGAGAACAAGTCACACATATCAACGACAAATATCAGTCTTCGGCAAACATTTCAGGTTTAATTTTCCCTAGAAAATCCCAAGAATATCTAATAATGGATTCTCTCCCATCCAGTACAGGTTTGACCTTATTGTCAATGTATTTCACTAGGAAAAACATCTTAGAGGCCTTGGCATCCACTATAGGGCGAAGGGGGGGGGGGGAGGAATCCCGAATATTGTTGGGATCCTAGGATGTTTTATATACAGGTACTCGTGTATCTATCGATATCTGACCATTAAGTAGCAGTTGTTCAATATGCAAGTCAATGTTTCTGTAAGCGATGTTCAGTTCATTGCGAGAGACTTCTACATATGTATCACTGTATAAAAGCTCCAACATCCTGTTATAATCATCAAGACCCATCACTACTATTCCCGCACCCTTGTCCCGTTTCATAATCTGGTCTGTCTACAGTCCAAAATGTCCTGTAGGACCACTGCCTCACTTTTAATCAAGTTGTGATGTATTATTAGGATTCCTGTTTTGCATCAGCCCCCTGATTTCTTTGTCACATAACATCTCAAAAGTTTGTACTGTGGGGTGTACAGGAGGCATAAAGGTACTAGGTCTACAGAGTGATACTTGGTTCAAGGCCAGATTATCTGAAGAAAAATGTAGTGCTAAGTTCAACTTCCTAGTGTATAACTTAAGTTGTATAAAAGTGTCGACAATATTAAAATTAGTAGCAGGGAGAATATTCAAGCCTTTAGAAAAAAATTCAGCCCATTCCATAGTGACCATCATCCGACTGTAGTTATAAATACTAAAATCACCAGCCAAATTCTCAATAGTACAATCGGCATTAATCAAATTCTCCACTGAGGCTCACTGCCTCTGGTAGTTGTTCCTTCTCCCCCTGCATTGGCCCTGATAGTTGTTCTGATAGTTCTGCCCATATCTCCCATTGCCCTGTCTCTCCTGCCTCTGTTTTCTCAATCATTCTGACCTCCTCAGGCAGAGGGTCTAAAGGGGTATCAGTACATGTGTTACTAGGTTCAGAATTGTCAGCATTGTGTTCCTCATACCTATACTGCCACCCCCCTTGTTGACCCTGGGGGGGGGGGTCTGGGTATGCTCTCCCCACCTCATAGTCACCCACGTCCCTTAGTTGTGGGTGAGTTATTTAAAGATGCGTTTTAGCAAACATTGCTATTTTGACGAAATCTTTCACCTTGACGAAAGTGCTAAATCAAAAAAGGTGACTACTGGATTGTGTCCTCTGTGGTTCCTAGCTTCACTATTCATCTGCGGATTAAAATAAAGGAGGACTGGATTTTTGGTTCGTGGGTGCTATTTGACCCAGGTGGACCCATTGACATTTGGCGTGCTATTTGACCCAGGTGGACCCATTGACATTTGACGTGATTGTTGTACATTTTTTTTATATTCCTGAATTAACCTTACACTATTTTTTTGGTGATTTAGCCAGATCCCATACCAGAAGTGCCAGTTGGCAAAGAAGGAAGATCTTGTCCCCCCACCCCCGTTAACATACCACAACTGTGGTATTGCCTGTGAATACCTTGACAAGCCCTGGAGAGAAGAGGATGAAAGACCCGAAGAGCCATTAAGAGCTGTCAGCTCTGTCGATGTGCTCCTTTTGCTGACGAAGCAACTGCACTCCCTGAACCTTCAGGGAGACAAAATTAACTTTGTTCCCCATCCCACATCTGAAGCACCTGTGAACAGATCCGGAGATGGAAGAGGAGAATGAAAAGGGAGCCCCAGATTCAGCAACAACTGCTGAATACACCACAGAAGTTTCTTCTTGAGTCAAGGGAGAAGAAGAACTATAAAAAGTCTACAGGATGCACATGTTGAAGCCACACCAACGTCATAAACCACTGGAACTTCCTCATGTGGAGTTTGGCCACAAGGAGCATCGGAATGGTGGAAGCCAAGAAACCCAGAGCTCTCAGACATTCCCTGGCTGAAATGGAGGACAGGGGGAAGAATACTCTGAAAGTAAGAAATGAGAATCAAGGTCTTTGGAGGAGGTAGGGATGCCAGCATTGGCACCATCTGAATCCTGCAACCCAGAAAGCCATGATCCTGAGGAGGTGTCAGGGAAGACTTTTTGAAGTTTATTGTGAACCCCATGCTCTCAAGAAGAGAAATAGTTCATAGGTAGATACTAGGCTATTGGCCCTAGGGCTTATATAAGCCTAGCCAAAAAGGTACCCTGGCTTTCGCCACCCAAGAAAATCATTTTCCTATGTCCTTGTCGAGCAGAGTCACAGAAGTGATCCCCGGGGTGAAATTAAGATTTCTGCAAAAGGACTTCTAGAGAGGATGCCTGAATCTGCAGGTCGTCCAAGTAAGGAAATTATTTGGATCCCTTGAAGCCTGCAAAAAGCAACCACAGAAGTGAGGCATTTGGTGAATAACCCTGGGGCAGTAAAATGGCCAAAGGGTAAAGCATAGAACTGGAAATGCCAGGAAGCAGAGGAATGCAAAAACTTCCTGAAACAAGGATGGAATCATAATATGGAGATAAGCATCCTTGAGATCCAGAGACAAGGCCTGAGGAAGCAAGACAGGAAACAGGGCACCTTCAGAAAATTGTTTATATGAGAGAGGTCTAGAATCGGTCTCCACGTACCCTCTTTTCTGGGCACTAGAAACATTCTTGAATAAACCCCCTTCCCTCATGTGGGACACAGGCACCTCTTGAACAGTACCCCGAGACAGATCTCAAAGATCCTCTGGGAAAAGTTGTTCCCGAGGAGGCTGAGGAATGCCCATAAAAGGAGGACGTGAAACCCACACCATGAATTACCTCTTGACGAAATGACCGACAGAACCCAAGAATCATGGGTGATTCGAAGCCAAATAGAGAAAAAAAGGTTTGGAGAAACAGGAACGTGGTTGGGAACAGATGGGAGTCAGACAGCACCTGGTTTGTCAGGAAAGGAAGGCTTTTGAATTTCTGCAGCCCGAGTGGCCTTAGCAGGAGGAGTCAAGTTTACAACCCTTTCTACGTTTTGCAGGAGAGGGGTTTTGCCTATGAACAAAGGCTGGCTTAGAAAGACAGTTTCTATGAAATTTACGCACAGGAGAAACAAAACCATGTTTAAGCTTCTGTAAGGCCTTCCCCTTAAGAGACAAGCACGCAGCCGCTTCCACAAAGAAAAAAAATATTATCCAGAGGAGCAGCCATCGACTTAGCCTTAATATCATTAGGTAAAGGTTGAAGCCTTAGCCAAGAATACCTCCTCAGTACTGAACCAAAAAGCAGCAGCCCTAGAAGAGGCATCTGCTACATCATAACTACAGTGGATACTTGAGAGGAAGTCCCTAGCAAGGAAAGGGCAGAAGATTTACTCTCAAGTGTCTGAAAGATCACAAAAAACCTGACAAGCCTGAGAAAGAAAAGCCAACACATACCTAGATAAGAGTCTAATTAATAGCCCTAAAAGCTACGGTAGCTAAAGTATAAACCTTCTTAAACAGCCTATCCATGGTTTTGTTGTCCTTGGCAGAAGAAAGTAACTTGGATGAAGGAAACAATTGAGACAGCTTATCAGAGGCTACAGACACCACAAAGGGGTCAGCAGCATGACAATTTGAATAAACAGGAACTGTCCACAGGCACCCTATAAAAACATACCAGACTTCTTGGAAGCAGGGGACAGAGAATCAGGCACTTTACTGGATGTTTTTTATAATGCATCTAGTAGCCAAGAAAGTAGGAATCACCACAGGTTTAGGAGATTCCATCTGCAGTAATTCATAGTACCTCTTATGGATAACAGAAACCAGGGACAACTCCACTTAATTCCATCAGCCTAGAGATAGTGTCCCCAAAGGAAACTTCATCAGGAGGACTATCTGGACTGTTATATTCCTCCTCCTCAGCACCTGTAATCCAAAGGAGAAGGAATTTGGGTAGAATAAGTGATTCTTTATCAGTATCTAAATCTTTCTCAGAAGAATTCAATTTCCTGGGCCTTTTATGAGAAGAGGACCAAGGAGAAGCAGGAACCAAAACCACCTGAAGAGGCCTTAATGACAGTAAAGCATTAAATAACCCCTAAAAAAGGCCTGCCACTCACTTTCTGGATCTCTAGGAGCAGAAGAAACGTTTAAGTTTTCTTTTTTAAAAGAACATCTGTCCTAGAAAACTGAGAAGGTTCTGACTCAGAATGGCATTCCACAACCGCAGTAGGAACTTCTTCCCAATAAGAAACTGTTTAAGAGAGGTCTAGGGAGATTCCGCAATAAACTGCTGTTCCCCCTGAACACGCAAAACGAATGCCTGCAAAGCCTCATCGAAAGTGCTGCCCGCTAGATCCTTGCTGGCCTTCAACCTGGACATGGCAGAGAAATCCAACACAGCCAGGCAAGTCTCTGGTTTTGTAACCACCTTGGGAGAAACAACTAGCACAGGCTTTACAGCAGAAGATTCCGGTCTTAACTTTTTCACCTTCTCAGACGGCTGACCCTTGGGGCAGGAAATTCCATTCATAATATCTTTAGCAAGAAGCTTAAGGTCACTGATTATCAAGATACAATGAAAGGGAAGAAAGGAGAAAGGCTACTATGAATGTTTTTTCGGACTGACAACTCGAACAAAACGTTTGGTTGTTAGAACCTCCTAGTCAAACTTATCGTGGCGGTCGTTATGGGGAATCTGTCTCCCGCACTGGCATTTACCCATCCTGGATGATATTAACCCCCCCCCCCCCCAACAAACAGCACAAAACAAAAATCAAAAGAAGAACAAAACTTCAACTGGGTACTTATCTGCAATGGTGAGGACTTCAGCAAATGGGAGTAATCACCGGAATTGCAACAAAAAATGGATGGAAGCAAACAGACCAACTGTTCAAAACAGCACTTGAACTGGTGGCAAAGAAGTTCTGAGGATAGTACGCCTGAACATCACTGTTATGTCCTACGTGGCACGAGGAGTGCTTAGGTGACAAATGGCAGCCTTTGGTCGATTGGCCGGACGATGGGCTTCATGGCAGGGAATCCCATGAGTTAAGAATACTGCAGTGGTGAATGTAAAGACATCTTGAGGTCCACTTGAGAGAAGAACCAGTAGAGAATGAGACAGGTGAAACATGATAAAAAAACAACATTCCGTGAAGAATCCAACAACAGACACGGAATAATACAAGAGGTCAGCTAATACAAGAGTGCTGCAACTAGTATGGAGTTTGTTAACCAAAGGTAGGAGGTCATTTTTAATAAGTTTTTTGAACTTTTGGGAGGTACATGCCTACTTGACATCACTAAGGAGTGTGTTCCAGGAGGCGAGGGCCCAGTTTACAGAGGGAATACACAGAGTGAAAGAGAGAGGACAATATAAGAGACAACCTTCAAAATTATATAGTGTGACATTCTTAGCACACCAATACTATACATTACAAAGAGTTGGGAAACAGTTTTCACCAAGCAGCTTAAATGCTAGTGTGTTAAGGAGTAGGAAAACTCTTCTGCTTTTTGCGCAACCAGGACTGCATCTTAGATTTTCCTTCAAGTACAGATATTCTACTGTATGACTGAAAGGTCAATGGGGCATAGCCTGGTGGACCTGAAGGAAGCCAACCTCCTTGCTTATTCCAAGTCAGCCCAGCCAGCACTCAAAGTCCTGATTTTCACAAGGGAGGAAGCCAACCTCCTTGCTCATTCCACATGTCAGCCCAGCCAGCACTCAAAGTCCTGATTTTCACAAGGGAGGGCATACCGATTGATTTGCTTATACCATCTGGGTACTTACCCCCAAGGATAGGCTCACCCACTACATCAGCAACAAAGGTAACTAATCAAACTTATGTCATCTGGGTAGTAGTCTGATCTTCGTACCTACACGATACACTGCTTATTTATTTACTTGTTAGCCAACTAGTTTGGTGGGCTTGTTTTGGGACCTTGTTCATCCAGGACTCAAGCACACGCGTGTGCACACAATTAAATCTATACCACAATGTTTAAAGAAACGAATAAAAATAAATAGTTTTTCCAATAACAATTAAAAAATACAAGCAAACGCATTTATCACTGGTGAAAAGTTGCAAAATAGTTTTCTTTGAAGTAATAAGCCCTTCTTTCATTAGGCTCTGACGTGAAGAGTAAAAAAGCCAACAACGGTATTATAATACTCTAACTATAAACAAAACACACCCATTATTTATCGTAAACAAAAGGAAATGTTGACAACATGCCAATTCTTACTACTCCCAGTATTCCTGTTGCTGTCATTTCCCCATTTCCAAACCTAATTACCCCCCCTTTTTACCGTCTCCAAGTTAGAGCTCTGAATCTCCTTTTCTTCAGCATAATCCGTGACACGTTCCAAATCTGCTGCACCGCTGTCATGTTTACGGGGTTTCTCAGTAGGGCGCTCAGTGCAATTTTCCTCATTTTCTAATTCCAACTCAACATCACCCTCAGCCGCCATGATAATTGGAAACAGTACGACAGATTTACACGTGGGGCTTACTTCCTGTGTCTATTTATTTGATCCCGCCTCTTGAGTATATATTTTAATTGATCCGCCTACATGACAAATACGGCATGTATACTAACTGTTTATATAAAGTCTTACCCCTGTACAACATTTCTTATTACTGAAATATGTGTTGAGTGATTTTTACGGATCCTAGAGTATACGCTTTGTGAATGCGGCGAATTCCTATGTATCATATCGTTCCGGATGTAAACTTTTGATGCACAGCTATCACCTATTTCGTGGTGGCGCCTTCACAACAGTTTTACAGAAATACAAAAACTAGCAGTTACTACTGTTAACAAATAGCATTAAATCAACCATATTATCAAATGAATTTATAGGAGAAATTAAGTTAAATGGTGTGCCTTCCTCATTTTGCAATTGCTTGCCACATGCCTCTCAACCTGTTAGTACAACAATTCTGGACAAATACACTGGGGGAGGGGGTGTCAAAGACCCCAGATCATGGTCAAAGTTTAAAAAAATTTCACTATGGCACAGTGGTGCAGCGGTAGCGTTGTTGCCTCACAGCAAGAGGTTCACATGCCTTCGCTGAAGGTTGAACGTCGAGCTGGTACCTCAGCGTTCGTAAAAATCTACTGCCAATCATTAGCGGACCGGAGTTCCGCCGTGGTGACCCCTAACCGGGAAAAGCCGAAAGACAACAACAACTTGTAAATTTAAAAAGTCACCAATTAGGATTATAATCACGCAATAGTGTAAGACGTAATAGTTTTCATACTAAATGCTCAGAAAAGGTATGTAAATAGAAAACCTGTTGTTCTAGACTTCTAGTGAATTAGAGTAATATTTAAACGTGTCCTTCATGGGAAGTCCTTTTTGCCCCCCAAACCTCTCGACTGCCCCTATTTTGCAGGAACATGCCTATTTTCAGGCCTGATTTACACATGCTGTTCCTATTTTGGAGGTATTGTCCCTGTTTTAAGGGTTGATTTACCCCTTCACACAATTTACTGAATTACCCCTCCAACGTTTGAGTTTTGAAGCTGTTTAATACACAGACACTTTCTGTGATAGAATTTTGCAGTATAGTTAAGTCTACAGATTTTATACTTTCTTTCGTTTATTTATTGACATTTGATTACTGGGAAATTTGAACTGGGTAGGAGCCCATTTTCAGCCGAGGCCAGGGAGAAAAAGCTCCAAAGTATTACAAAACATGTTAATAATAATAATTTTACAGCCTTTAAAAATAATAAGAAAAGCAAATACAGTTTAAATAATTATACAAAATTAGACATAATATTAAGAATATCTATTACAGGCCACAGTGGTTAGAGTTGTCGCCTCACAGCAAGAGGCTCTCCAGTTCGATTCTCAGCTGGAGCGCCTTCTTTGCAGAGTCTGCATGTTCTCCTTGCGGTCAAGTGACCTTTAAAGACATGCAGGTACCGAGAGTGTGTGTGTGTGTGTGTGTGTGTATGTGCGTGTGTGTATGTACCATCTGTGAAGGTTGGGGACTGGGCTGGCAAGGTGACATCATAAAAACTTCACTGCAAATCAGTCTGTGGACTGGTGATCTGCTGTGGTGACCCCTAACCCGGAAAAGCCGAAAGACATTGGGCAGGATTCACAAAGGCTTGCACGGAGTCTAAGAGTAGTGTAAGACTCCATGCAGCCTTCGCGATTCAGGAACAGCCCTAAAGTCCGTGTAAGAGACCAGCTAAAACGTCTCTTACACGGAGTGGGCGTGGATATGCTAATCACCTCACTTGCAGCCGAATAGCATGCAAATGAGGTAGATTAGCGATCCAGGAAGCTGAAAGCAGCCCGTGTAAGAGCCGTTTTAGCTGCAGAAATGTACTCGGTTGACAACTGAGTACGTTTCTGCAAAAAACACAATGGAGCCATGTCAGCTCCAAATAAAGGGTGGATATGTGTCAGACAGCATGCCAATGGCCAAATATGTGGCCATTGGCAAGGTACCCTGATGCAAATCTGAGAAATAAATATTTTTTTTCGGCGATCGCCGGTGTTTAAACGCAGCGCAGCCCCGCGCAAACGGGTTGCGCTATATAAAACATAAAACTGAAGGTTATAAACCCACAAATGTGGGTCTTATGCAATACATGGATTTACAATGCAGGAACCAGCAGACCAAAAACAACATAGCCACCGTTTAGTGGTTGCTAAGGGGGGAAGCTGAGTCTAAGACATGTAACTAAGCATTAGTAGGCAATCTGATGCAAATGAGTGTTAGGATACTGAATTCCACTGTCACATAGCAAATGAGCACATTCTGAGTAGTGTAAGAGTTACATAAGGGGGAGGAACAGAGTAGGAGATAGGTGACATCACAGGGGGGAATGGCAGAAAGAAATGCAGTTCATTGGAGGTCAGTGTTACATGACAGATGTCAGACACATATCATGGAAAGAGGAGTGCCACAACATAAGCATAGGAAAGTCAAGAAATGGAAGGTGTACACTGTTGCCTACACCAAAGTTTCTTGCTGGGTGTGCATGCGCACGTGTGCACGCCATGAAGCGCGAGTAGGACAGTGTGCGCTCGTGTAAGGCAGACTGAGCATGTGGGAGCCTGTTGGTAGATGTTTAACACTGTTTGCGCTGGTGTGCGCGCGTTTTAACCCGAATAAGCAGATTCTGAACCGTGTAAGCATGTGTGCGTGCGTGTAAGCCACTCTGAGCGTGTTTCTGCTAGTATGCACGCTGCTCCCCCCTGAGGAAACATTAAGGAAAAAGGAAGCAACAGAATTCGTAGGAAGCTAGCAGGGAATACTGCTGGAGCTAGCCGGTGAAAACAATTAGAAGCAGGCAATTACACAGGCAGAATAGTAGCCCAGCCCAGCACTTAAAACTCTGCAAACAGCAGTGCAGGATGTTTCTCTCAAGAGACACTGCAAGACAGGAGTAAGCTATTAGAAGTGAAAACTGAAAAAGCTGAACTCAGGGCAGAAATGTTAGGGGCTGCCATAGCTGTCATAATGAGACATAGCCGACTTGCTGAGGGTGGTGACAATGCAGATGGTGCCAGACAACCCACAGTGAGGAGACGGAGAAGAGTGTACAGGCCCAGGGTCACCTACCACGGGTTACATGAGCTGGAGATAGTAGAGCGCTATAGAGTGGACAGAGAGCTCCTGCAGCAAATAGTTGAGCTGAGCAGGCCACGCCTCACACACAGAACCAACAGAGGGGAACCCATCCCAGTGGAAACCAAGGTATGTGTTGGCCTAAGAATACTAGCAACAGGTACTTTCCAAAGACCAACTGGTGATATGATGGGGATATCACAGGCATCAGCCTCCAGGGTACTGCACCAGTTCCTGGATGCCATGTCAGCACATGTCGGTGATCATGTATATTTCCCCAATGCCCGTGAGGTATTGGCCAGCAATATGCATCTCTTCCAGCAAATAGCGGAATACCCTGAGGTAGTGGGTGCAATAGACTGCACGCACATACCCATCAAAACACCAGCCGGTGAGCGGGGTAGGGCCTACATTAACCGAAAGGGCTTCCCTTCCATCAACTGCCAGGTCGTGTGTAATGCCCAGGGCATAATAATGAATGTGTGTGTTGGCTGCCCTGGGAACTACCATGATTCCCACATCTGACATTTGACGCAGCTGTACCAGACATTTGCCAATGGGGACATCCCACACGGACACCTAGTGGGGGATGCAGGTTATGCACTGGAGCCGTGGCTGATGACACCCATCAGAAACGCACACACACCTGAACAGGAACGCCATAATGAGGCACACGCACAAACACGTAATGTAATAGAGCGTGTGTTTGGGCTGCTCAAGTCACGGTTCCGGTGTCTGGACACATCTTGTGGAGCCTTGCAGTACACACCAACTACATGTACCCAAATTGTCATGGTATGTGCTATGCTACATAATATGATCTTGCGAAAACAGCTGCAGCAGGACCAGCATAGGGCTGGGCCAAACAGCCCCCCAACATTGCCAAGGCCATCACAGGCAGAGCATGACTCGGAGGAGGAACAACCTGAGCCTGCCCCAGTAGGCAGAAGGAGGCATGCCCAGTATGCCCTGGCCTTGGCAAAGAGGCAACGCATAGCACATACACTGGCTCAGTAGGAATCCTGGGAATGATACCCACTCTGACTCACTCAAATAATAACAGGGATGCCTAAAATGACATGACCTGCTCACAAACATGTACAGGGAGTGTAATATGCGCATCCGACAGAGGCAGCCCTGCAGCACCACCTGAGGCATGAATGCCATGTGTTAAGTAATGTAACACCATGTACTATATGCACACCTGAGGACCGTGACTAACATCCTACTCTCACCAAGCATCATGCCACAATATGACAATGAGATGATCAATTGCAATAATTGGCTGAAGTATTGCAGTTAGTCAAAGGGGATCCAATGTGTGCCAGCCTGGGATGACATGCTGAGCATGACATGATGCTCCACCTGCTAGGACTGGCGTGCACCTATCAGTGCAGGCCATATGAATACTGGCAAAGGCTGTTGTTACCCACAGCGTGCCCTGAATAGGTAAGGCTCAAAACACAAACCTGCCTCCATAGGTATCAGAAGGGATAAGAACCTAGATGTAATGCTACCCAATGCCAGAAGTCTAAAGAGCAAGATGCATGCAGTCTAAACTTACCCAGTATGGAGAATGTTGATATCTGTGCTGTAACAGAAAACTGGGTCAAGGCTCACAACAGCACCCTAACACTACCAGGTTACACCTCATACTGTGCTGTACAGCCTCAAAACATGGAACAAGCTACAAAAGGAGGGTGACTAGCAATAATTGTCAAGGATAACCACACCCCCATGTTGGTACCACAACAAGAAGCAGCATGGACTAGCCATGGTCAAGTAACAGTGGCTAAAACTGCCTCCCAGTTTATAGCCTGCTACAGACTACCATCCCAACACCAGGAACTGCACCTGGCCTATATTGGAATACATGAATATATCAAGTCCTCCAAACCACATTATATTGGGTGACTGAAAATACCCAGACATGGACTGGGAGCATTATACTAGCTCCAACACTGTAGGACAAAAGTTCATAGAATCCATAAACCAAAATGCCCAGGAACAACGTACCACTCCCACAAGAGGGGTAAGCATACTGGATGTGATAATCAGCAACATGGGTACTGGATGGCAAGATGAGAAGTGTATTGCTCACTGGTAAGACCAGACCATAGAGTAATCACACTGGATATACACATCCTGACCACAGTCCCTGGCCAGAAAACCACAGTGAAAAACACGTGTAAAGCAAAAGATGCACTCCTCCAAACTGATGTGGAATTCATTAAAGGCCCTGTGCAGGTGCAAAATATGGGCCACACCTCAGAACCTGTTATACAGGCATTCCATGAACACTGCCAGGAATGCTTGGATTATGCAATCCTAAATTAAAACAAGACACAATGCCATACACGCAGGCATCTGGCATGGTGGACTCCAGCCATTACCAAACCATGCAAGAGAATGAGGAAGCTACTACATGATAGAGCAAACATAAAAAAAGAAGTAATCACTGATCAGTAGTATGACAATAAAATATGTCCACACATACAATCCACTAAGGCCAGCTACAACAAGTTGAATCTGTGAATCTTGAGGCAATGTTACACCTGCCCCAAGTACACAGACAACCCTCAACTCCCCCCCAAGAAATACAAATATATGTGAGAGATGCGACCATTTATCCAAACTGGAGGCTAAGCTCCCTCAACTCAGTACTCACAAAACTAGTCAGGAAGAGAAGGTAACCACACACACCACAAACCCAGTCCCACATAGACCTATCACAACTGCAAACCAAAAACATAAACACAGAAAAACATTCCCGGAGGCCCGAATTACAAACACACCACACCAACAGAGGCCTCCAAAGCAGACACCCAATCAAACAACCTCCAAACATAGCACATGCAACACATAGTACACAAAGCTGGTGTGCCAAACAGTCACAGGCCAGAAGGAGAAACAACATGCCTGATACAGTTGTAATAGGTGACTCCATAGTGAGACACGCTGCTGTCCTGCAAACCAGACTGAACAAGGGAAAGGGTACAGTAAGCTGCCTGTAGGCTGCTACAATACGCCACATAACACAAGTATGCAGGTCACCCCAAAGCAAGTAGAAATATGATGCAGTCATAGTCCATGCTGGTGTGAATGACCTGTGATGTACCTCCCCGGACTACATGAAAAGAGACATAGATGAGCTCTCCAATTATGTAGTCCAGGCCGGTATGACACTGACTGTTTGCAGCATCCTACCCTCACCAAGAATGATGCCACAGTACAAACACAGAATGATCAGTTATAACAAGTGGCACAATTACTGGTGTCATTCCAAGAGGATCCAATGTCTGTCTGCTTGGGATGTCATGCTTGACAAGCCACGCAGCTGTTCCAGGGATGGCTTGCACCTGTTACCCCTGGGCATCTGGATATTGGATAAGGCTTTTGCCACCTCCATAGAGCCTTTCGTAGGCAAGGCTGAAAAGACTAACCCACCACCCTAGAAAACATAAGTGGAAGAAAACATAAGGGTAATGCTGACCAATGCCAGATGTGTAAACCTCAATATGCATGCTCCCGAGGCCCTCCCCAGTATGGAGAACATTGATGTCTGTGCAGTGACAGAAACCTGCTGCAAGCCTCCTGACAGCACACCAGCACTACCAGGTTATACCACATATCATGCGTTATGGCCCCAAAACCTGGAACAAAACATAAAAGGAGGGTGAGTATCCATATTCAGCACAGACACCCATACGTCCAGGTAACTGACAATGCACAAGGCATTGGAGTCCACCCATGTGCAACTAACCATAGGCAAGACTGCTGTACAGTCTGTAGCATGCTACAGACCACACTCTCACACACAGGAACCCCACCCAGCCATCCTGAAGACACTGGACAGTATGAATGTCCCACCAAATACCAAACAAGGTACTCACAAATTACCACATAGGTATATGTATGGAAGGAGTAATCAGGGACCTAGGGACACAAGTGGACAGTAACCTGTTATGTGACACTCACATTGCCAATGTGGCTAGGAAGACTGTCTATATTGGACACTGTATCATGAAAGGATTCACATCTACGTCAACAGAGGTCATTGTGCCCCTATACTGTTCTCTTATCAGACCCATAATCTAGTACAATGCCTCATTTGGGACGTACCTTACCTGACACCTGCAGCAGTTAGAAAGACCTCAAAGGTACCTCACCAAGAGGATAAAGGGTCTCAAATATATGTCATATGCTGCCTGGCTGTAGACACCCCAGCTGAATGCAGTCACATACTGCCTACACAGAGGCATTATATGTCTGTTGTACAAGGCCATGTCCAACACAGGAGTAATGGACATGCTCCACCCCAGAAAACTCAAAGCCATCGGAGCTGTGAGAGTGAGAGATGTCAACCTCAACACATAATGAAATAGGATGTGCTGGAGGGACAGATACATAACCCAGAGGCTCCCCACACCCTGGAACAGAATCCCACTCCATGTTAGGCAGAGCCCCTCACTGACACTCTTCAACAGGAATCTTGCCAAGTGGATGGATGATCGTAGATTTACACTGGGGGTCTTCACTGTGTCACGTCCAGACAGAGGCACAGCAAAGCAAATCATAAATTGCCATAATATTCACATAGCAAGGGGTGGCGAAAGCCACACACACTCTGGCTAGGCTTACAAATGCCCTAGGGTGGATAGCCTAGTATGAACCTATGAACCTATGAAGATACAAATTGTACAGGATACTAAGGATAATCCCAAGGCTTCCTCAAGTGATGGTAGGAACCATGTTGGGAATTCACAGATATGCTCTGAATCACACAAATATTACACACAACATACCAAACACACACACATATTGCCAACATACATCCTGACAGGTGCAGTGCAACCCCCCCCCCCCCCAGAATGCAAAATATCTATCCCAGCAGATTGCTGGCCCCCTGACATTGCAGATGCTGAGGTAACAGCCAGCATCTACAAAGCAAAACACACAGCAGCAGTGGTATGAGATGGTGTCCTGGGCTGAGTCCAACATGGACTCCAAGAAGAATGGAATGCCAAATCACACTACTGCTCAATGTCAGCCTTACCACAGGATATGTACCCAAAGAGCAGTGTACAACAACAGTGGTCGTTCTCAACAAAGGTGTTGCCTAAATGGATACTGAAAACTACCACCCCAGAATCCTGAGAAGCTCGGTCTGCACAGCTATGGATAGGATCAGCATGCACCGCAGACATAAAGATATTGGGGACCTACTGACACCAGACCCTACCCAGTGTGGCTTTCTTAAGTGCAGATCCTGCCCCTAAACATGTTTGACTCATTTGAAACAGTCATTAAGGTCATTGATGAGGGCAATGTGGTCCACACAGCATAGCTGGACCTTGCAAAGGCTTCCATACAATACCCTACGTGTTCATTATAGATATGCTCACCAGCTTAAATATAAACCCCTATGTCAGTAGAGTGGTTGCAAACCAGACCAAGGAAAGAACTGACATGGTCAGACATGCTGCACCCATTTCAGACTACAAACCAGATATAACTGGCATCCCACAAGGCTTGGTCCTGGGACCTCCCCGTTTGGTATATATGTCCCATAGGTACAGGCCAACATGGAAGGACTGTGTCAACATGTTTGCAGAGGACTACAAACTGCCCACCATATCTGACCCTCCAGCTGACACAAGCATCCCACAAAAGGGCCACATAGAAACAGACAACTGGTGCCATAGCCATGTCAGCAAGCTAATTGCAGAAAAGTGTATAGTCAACCCCCGTGGATATACAGTAAGTGCCCACCAATTACCACATAGGTGTTAACCCATTACGTACTTAACATGTAATGAGAGACCTGGGGACACAAGGTGATAGATATCCTGCATTGGACAAACATGTGGCTGTAGTGTTTACAGAATACATACCATATACCCACCTAATCATGAAGGTTGTCAGATTTAGATAAGGGGAGGTCATTGTGGCTCTGCAGTCATCCTTCATCAGTGTTACAATTGACTACAATAGCCCCTGTGGGATGTACCTCAGCAGACACCTCCATCAACTGTAAAGTCCCCAACAGTACCTCACCAGGAGTATCAAAGAGTTGAACAGATGCCATGTGTTGCCTGATTAAACAAACTGCAGCCATACTGCCCACCCAGAGGCAAGCTGTGCCTGATGTATAAAACCATGTCCAAGCTGGAATCAATGAACATGCTGCACCTTGTACAATCTGAATGGCAGTGAGCTATGCACATGAGAGACCTGAACCCCAGCACTGACATACATAGGACAAGCTGTACTGCATGATCCATAACACAGAAGCCACCCCCACTCATGAGTAAACTCCCAGTACAGGTTATCCATAGAGTCACTCATCAATTCTCCTCAAGAGGAATCTTGATGAGTGGATGGGAGATGGTAGGTTTACCCTGGGTATCACTGTTATGTCACAGGTAGACAGAGGCACAGTATACTAACCATGACATATGTCATGGCAAACTCCACTTACAATGTGTGTTGAAGGACAAACACACTCTCCGACTAGCATTAGAAATGGCCTAGGGCACATCGCTAGTGTTTGCAAATGTACACCTATGTTGTGGAATACACTACCAATGTTGGACAAGCCTGGTTTAAGTAGTTCATATCTGAACATAATGCAACATGGTCAGATGTGCACAACTGGCCCCTATCCAGGCTGTTGTGCTCACTATGGAAATGTAAAGCAGTGATAGGACTAAAGCCCAGGATACTGTCCACCACAGTGAAAGTACTGAACCAGTACACTATACGGTACTACAGTGTTAGGTCAGTATGAAAGGATGTTGACAACTGTATGCAAAGTATCCCATGCAAACCCTGCAGGCACAGTATAATCCCTGTTGTGTTCACACACAAAGCAGTTGGACAGTAACTACACAACATGACACAAAACACACAACCATAAACGGGCGATATTTGTTGAAGTTCACACTCATCCACAAATGTGGTGGGCTGCAGAGTTCAACATATGGAAAGCTCACACTGGGCATGCTCGCACACTTTGATAAATGAGACATATGTCAGACAACATGCCATGGGAAGGCTGAACTGGGCATGCTCACACACTTAGGCCAAATCTCAGTTTAGCAATTGGCCACACATATCTGGCATTTGTACGTGTTATTCCAGGAACCAACCACATTACAGTAATCTGCCCAGTGCACACAGTTAAATGACTACAGAGACATACGTGATATAGTGGATCCCTCCCATATGCAAACATCTTCCACAGATACACAAGTTGTTCATACAAACAGGGAATGCTATGGCAATAAAGACCTGCAAACAGTCTATCAGCAACAAATAATGTGCATCTGACAATTAAACATATGGGTGTAGAGGTCAACACTAGGCTGTTTGCCCTAGGGAATGACAGCTTAGCCAGAGTGTGCTTGGCGTCTGCCTCCCAGTACAGTAGGCTACTGTGCCACTGTAAAGTAGGTCACATAAGGCACCGTGTGAGGCTAGTGTGCTGTGCCTCTGTCAAGCAGGGACACAGTGGAGATCCCAGGGTTTGAATTTGCTAAGCCACAGCCATGTTGTTGGTGTGTGCTGGAAGAGGGTTGCTGAGGACCTCTAACAGTAAGTGGGTGTCAATAACAGACTGAGGGAGCCTTATCTGCATTGTCTGGACAATTTCACTGTCAACACTGTGTCGTGATGATTATGAGGGATTGAAGTGTCATGCGGTACTGTTCCGAGATGTCCTCCCTCTGTGGGCTACTGCTCTGCAATGTATTAGCTCACTCTGTCTGTTGGACAGCTCATATATGGCTGGTGTATATCTGACAGGTGTCCTGTTGTGGAGCAGTCATGGGTATATTTGGGATAGCATGATCAATGCAAACCTTCCACATGCTCATAGAATGCAATTGTCAAGGATTATGCAGAGTGGCCTGTATACTCCCCCAGCATGGGTCCTTTGAAGTCTTCCACCCCAGTCTTCACAAGTGTAAAGTCTGCTTTTGATAAATACAGTTTGTTTGCAGTGACAACCTTGCCTGGGGTGGGGATGGGATATGGATGGCCAGGGAAAGGTGGGTATGGTCAGATATCAACAATGGTGGTCTACCTCTGGTGTGGAACAATGAGTACCCATGTTGTAGATGGTCAGGTGCAATATGTATTCCCCCTTGTGGCTGTGGTGAGTGGTTCTGCCATAGCACATGGACTCACAAATTGTAGTGGCTGTAGGGTAATGTTGTAGAGGCCTGAGTAGTTCCCACACACAATATGCCTGTACCTGACGTTAACAACTGGAATGGTGTATGTGCACACCTGCATATCTTGGCACTGTTCCCAGGGAAGCAAAGTGTGTGTCCTGGATGTGGGAGGGGTGGTCAGGACTGGTTGTGTTGTGTGTTACAGGTCCTGTGGTCAGGAAGCATGATATAAAACATAACCTGCCAGTGCGATGTGCATATCTGACCCTGACATAGGTGGCTGCAAATGCATATATATATGCTATCCTCCACCTGACAGGTAGTACTAGATGTACATACCTCTGTAGAAATAATGATGTCAGCACCCTATAAATACTGCAGGTGCAAAACAGATGCCCAGTAATTTGGATAGTGTGCTCTGCTAATGTGTCTCCCTCAAGTGTCATAATATAGTTAGGTAGGGGTTTGAATCCTGCAAATGCTGTGAGTGGGGTTGGTGTGTGTGCAAGTCTGTGTGAGGGAAATGTCCCTTTTGGCAACTGGGAAAACACACTACAGGATGCACATTCCCCTTTCTAAACACTGATGATGTCAGCACCCTATAAGTACAGCAGGAGAAGGGATACTTTACAGTAATGTGAATAGCACTCTACGCTAATGCATCTGTGTCAAGTGCCATAACATAGTTAGGTAGGGGTTTGAATCCTGCAAATGCTCAGTGTGTGTGGAGGGGGTTAGTGTGTGTGCAAGTCTGTATGAAAAAAATGTCCCTTTTTGGCAACTAGGAGAACACACTACAGGATGCACATTCCCCTTTCTAAACACCGATGATGTCAGCATCCTATAAGTACAGCAGGAGAAAGAAAACCTCCCACTAATGTGAACAGCATGCTCCGCTAATGCGTCCATCTCAAGTGTCATAACATAATTAGGTAGGGGTTTGAATCCTACAAATGCTCAGTGTGTGTGGAGGGGGTTAGTGTGTGTGCAAGTCTGTATGAAAGAAATGTCCCTTTTGGCAACTAGGAGAACACACTACAGGATACACATTCCCCTTTCTAAACACTGATGATGTCAGCACCCTATAAGTACAGCAGGAGAAGGGGAATCTCCCAGTAATGCGAATAGCACGCTCTACTAATGCATCTGTCTCAAGTGTCATAACATAGTTAGGTAGGGGGTTGAATCCTGCAAATGCTCAGTATGTGTGGAAGGGGTTAGTGTGTGTGCAAGTCTGTTTGAAAGAAATGTCCCTTTTGACGATTGGATGGGAGAAAGGAAATTCACCCCAGGGATCACGTCAGTTGCCCTGCTTGACAGGGGTCCAGGAAAGTAAATAATGTAGGAAGAAATAGCCAGGGAATTGTTATGGCTAGGCTTGTATAGGCCCTAGGGCTGATAGCCTAGTACCAACCTATGAACCTATGAACTAGGAGAACACACTACAGGATGCACATTCCCCTTTCTAAACACTGATGATGTCAGCACTCTATAAGTACAGCCGAATAGCACACTCCGCTAATGTGTCTGTCTCGAGTGTCATAACATAGTTAAATAGGGGTTTGAATCCTGTAAATGCTCAATAGGTGTGGAGGGGGTTAGTGTGTGGGCAAGTCTGTATGAAAGAAATGTCCCTTTTGGCAACTAGGAGAACACACTACAGGATGCACATTCTCCTTTCTAAACACTGATGATGTCATCACCCTATAAGTACAGCAGGAGAAGAAAAACCTCCCAGTAATGTGAATAGCGCACTCTGCTAATGCGTCTGTCTTGAGTGTCATAACATAGTTAGATAGGGGTTTGAATCCTACCAATAGCAAGTGTGAGTGGGAGGGGGTGAAAGTAGTGTGTGAGAAAACTGACCCTTTTGCCAACCAGTACAACACACCAGCTGCTGCATATTCCAATCTCTACACAGAGATGATGTCAGCACCCTACAAGTACAGCAGAAGATGGCTAATCTCTCAGTAATGCAAATAGCATGCTCTGCTAATGCGTCTATCACTACTGTCATAGCACAGTTAGTTATGGCTTTGGATTCCAGACATGCCACGTGTGTTTTTGTCACACAGAATGCCCATGTGTGTGGGTTGTTGTTCACAATAATGCATGACATCGATTAAACCAGTAATGGCAATGGACACAGATGATGTATGTGTGTGCCAAATACACATATGTACCTGTGACCTTCAATAGTTACCATGTCTGACGCCTGCCACATGTAAATACATGGTATTTGCACTGGATAACATTATGACTGTGGTCTTCTGTGCGGGTGCTGCATGTGGTATGTGTATATACAGTGTGATGTAGATGGTATCAACCTAGCACCGAGGGATACACATCTGGTCTGGGGCATATAGTCTACATGTTGTTGATGAACAGGTGCTGCATGTTTTCACCTGTTGTGGGAGTGGTAACAAGTTGTTCCATAGCAATGCAGTGACTACATGCTAGGAACCTTTCAGCTAGGGTGTTGTAGCTACAGTAATTCATCAGCATTCAGTAATATGTCAGCATTCCTGGTGAGGGTATGATGCCAACCAAAGTCAGGGTCATACCAGCCTGTGCCACATGCTCAGAGAGCCCTTCCATGTTCCCTATCATGTAGTCCAGGGAGGTACATCACAGGTCAGCCATAATGGCATGGACAATGACTGAGTCATATGTGTCCATGCCTCTGACTGACCTGTATGCTTGTGTTATGTGGTGGACCATAGTGCCCCACGGGCATATCACTGTGACCTTCACCTTGTCCAGCCTGGTGAGCGTGACCTCACTGTACTGGACAATAAAGGTACCTAACACAACTGTAACAGGTGTGTTGTCTGGCCATACAGGCTGTGACTGTTTGGCACACAGGATTTGTGTGCTATGTGTTATGTGTGATGTGTTCTGGCATAACATATGCCTGTGTGCCAGCTGCAGAGGTATCTGCCGCTCAGGCAGGATGCTATTCTTAGGCTCCACGAATGGCCCAGTGTGTTCACGTGCTTGTATTGCTGTCAGCGAAGGTCTACATCAGACTGGTATTGTAGTCACTGTAGTATTTCATGCCACCTGACAGGTTATGCCAGTACTGGGTTCAGAGTGCTTAGTCCCCAGTTTGGCTATGTGGTTCCATCTCATACATGTGTTGTACGTCCATGTGTAGGGGAGAGGGTTGACTGTGTACATGTGGCAGCAGTGACATTGCCACATGACCCACATATTCCAGAACTGTACCATAGAGGTGACTGACAACTGACCTTTGCACATGCTACCATAGCATTGTGATTGCCATGGTGATTAACAGCACATAGGGCCAATGGGGAACAAGGTACATAGGTTCATAGGTTCATAGGTTCATACTAGGCTATCTGCCCTAGGGCATTTATAAACCTAGCCAGAATGTGTTTGGCTGTCGCCATCCATTGTAAATTTATCTTGCTATGCCCTTTTTTGAGGTTAGTATACTGTGCCTCTGTCTAACAGTGACACAGAAGTGATACCTGGGGTAAACCTACGATGTCCCATCCACTCATCAAGATTCCTCTTGAAGAGAGTCAATGAGGGACTCTGCCTAACCTGGACTGGAATTTTATTCCAGAGTGAAGGGAGCCTCTAGGTTATGAATCTGTCCCTCCAGCATGTCCTATTTATTTCAGTGCTGAGGTTCAAGTCTCTTGAGCGTGTAGCTCAATGGGATTTGGATATTCTGAGGTGCAGCATGCCCATCAATTCCGGGTTTGACATGGCTTTATACATTAGGCACAGATCGCCTCTGAACAGGCGGTATGCCACTGAGTAGAGCTGGAGTTTCTTTAACCGGTCAGCATATGGCATCTGTTTGAGCCCTTTGATCCTCTTGGTGAGGTACTTTTGGGGTCTTTCCAGTTGCTGCAGGTGTCTGGTAAGGTACATCCCAACAGGGGCATTGTACTCAATTATGGGCCTGATGAGGGATGAGTAAAGAGGCACGATGTCCTCCCCTGATCTAGATGTGAATCCCTTCATGATGAGGTGGACTATATAAAATGTTTTTCTAACCACTTTGGCCACATGGTTATCAAATGAGAGATTGCTATCAACTTGAGTCCCCAGGTCCCTAATTACTTCTTCTGTACTTAATGGATTACCACCTATGTGGTACTTTGTGGGCACTTTGTTTTTGCCAAAGGGGATGACTATACACTTTTTGGCATTCAGCTTGAGGCCATGGCTCTGGCACAAGTTGTCTGTTTCTATGAGGCCCTTTTGGAGGATGCTTGTGTTGGCTGAAGAGTCGATTATGGCGGCCAGTTTGCAGTCATCTGCAAATTTGGTCAGCCACAGTCCTTCCGTGCTGGCCTGTACCTCCGATAAATATATACCGAACAAGAGAGGTCCCAGGACTGAGCCTTGTGGGACACCACTTGTAACTGGTTTGGAGTCTGGCATGGCTCCAGCAATTCTAACCATGTGGGTTCTGTCCTTGAGCCAGTGTGCAATCCATCTAGTGACATAGGGGTTTATATTTAAGCTGGTGAGCTTCTCTAGAATGCCCGAGTGGGGTATTGTATCGAAGGCTTTTGTGAGGTCCAGGTAGGCTGTGTGGACCACCTTCCCCTCATCAATGGCCTTGGTGACTATTTCAAAGAAATCAACCAGGTTTGAGAGGCAGGATCTGCCCTTAACAAAGCCAAACTGGGTATGATCCAGTGTCTGTAGGTCCCCAATATCTTTATTTATGAGGTCCATGATGATCCTTTCCATAGCTTTGCAGACCAAGCTAGTCAGGCTTATGGGGCGATAGTGTCCAGGATCCATTGAGGCACCACCTTTCTGTAGAGGGACCACTGTTGCTGTATGCCACTCTTTGGCCACATATCCTGTAGTAAGGCTGAGATTGAACAGTAGTTTTATGTTTGGGTGTAGCTCTTCTTGGAGTTCATGTAGGACACAGCCTGGGACACTGTCTGGTCCCATTGATGCAGTGTTTATTGCTTTGGAGAGGGCGGCTCTTACCTGAGCATCTGAGATGTCAGGGGGGCAGCACTCTGCTGGGATAAATATTTGCCCTTTCGGTGTGGAGGGGGGGCAGAAGTTTGCACTGAACCTGTCAGCTAGAATGTTGGCAATGTCTGTGGGTTTGGTGTTTCTATTGACATTTTGGACTACCTCTGAGCATATCTGGGAATTACCACCCAGGTTCCTAACATAACTAAAGAAAGCCTTGTGATTATCCTTAGTGTCCTGTGCAATTTACTCTCGAAGCTGGCCTTAGACAATCTTATGAGTGCCCGTAGTTTTTTACTAATACTGATCAGTGATGCCTTCCCTTTTTGGGATTTTGCTATATCATTTAGTAGCTTCCTCCTTTTATTGTATAGTTTGTTTATGGCTGGGGTCCACCAGACAGGATGTCTGCCTTTGGAGGATTGGGTCTTGGTTTTATTCGTGATCGCATGATCCATGCATTCCTGAAGGTGTCCATAGAATGCGTTTATAGAGGAATCTGCGGTCTGGTCCGTATTTTCCATAGGCCCGGAGGCTTTGAAGGTTTCCACCTCAGTTTTGAGGATTGTGAATTTGCTTTAGAGAAGTTGTTCACTGTGGTTTTCTGGGCAGGGGGTAGGGTCGGGATGTGAATATCCAGTGAGATTAGTTTATGGTCTGATCTTACCAGTGAGGGATACACTTCTGGTCTGGAGCATAGAGTCCCCATGTTGGTGATGATCAGGTCCAGTATGATTTCCCTTCTTGTGGGAGTGGTAACAAGTTGTTCCATAGCATTTGAGTTCATATATTCTAGGAATCTTTGGGCTAGGGTGTTGGAACTAGAGTCATGCTCCCAGTCTATGTTTGGGTAGTTGAAGTCGCCCAATATAATGGTGTTTGGAGAGACCTTCATATTTTCCACTGTTCTCAGGAAGACCGAGTGTGGTTCTTGGGTTTGGGAGGGTGGTCTGTAGCAGGCTATAACCTGGAAGGCAGTTTTACCCATTGTTAGTTGTACATGGATAGTCTCTGATGCTTGGTGCTTTGCCACCAACCTGGAGGTGTGGGTATCTTTGATGAATATCAATACTTCCCCTCCTTTTTTGGTTTGGTCCAAGTTTTGGGGCTGAAAAGCATGGTATGAGGTATAACCTGGTAGTGCTGGGGTGCTCTCAGTAGCCCTGAACCAGGTATCTGTTACTGCACAGATATCAATGTTCTCCATGCTAAGGAGAGTTTCGAGTGCATGCATCTTGAGGTTTAGACTTCTGGCGTTGAGTAGCATTACTCTTAGTTTCTTATCCCTTGTGATACCTATGAAGGTGGGTTTGTCATTTGAGCCTTGCCTAACAAAGGCACTATGGGGGTAGCAAGAGCCTTTGCCAATATCTGAAAGCCCAGGGCTGACAGGTGCAAGCCGTCCCTAGCAAAGCAGGTGGTTCAACAGAAGATGAGTATGTGAGGGTGTAGTGCCTGTGATTAGTTAGCAGTGGCATATATGACTGCTCACATGGACAAATGCCAGGTAAGTCATATGCAATGTGTCACAGGCAACGTACATGTGAACAGGACAAACAGTGACGTTCCGTCAAGTGAGACATGGACATACATATAGTAAGCTATGCAGATGTCACTAGGAGTCCACAGAAGCTCTGTAACTATGCATTGCAGGTGGGATCAGTATTCCAGGGTAATTGCAAGCAAACATGCATGCAAACAAAGCTACAGTAAGCAGGGCTGCATGTAGTCCATTGTACAACAAACAAGCTGTACCACTTCCAGTAGGTAACACTGCAAATATGCAGGCACTATGCACATGTACATGGAAATACACAGGTCAGATGGCTAGGGTCCAGTCTCAGCACACAAGTGTACAGACCATGTACCGTCAGGATGTACAATAACTGGATGGAAACCCATGTGCTCATACCTGCAGTAATACACATGTCAAATAACAGACACTGAGCCTTCACTCAGTGGTTCCATACTTAGTAGGATGTATGCTACCTGGCCTGCCACCACAGTATCCCTGACATGTATGGGGACTCTCCCTCCTGTGACAGTTAGTTTTGTGTGTTGGGGCTGTCTAGCATGGTATGAGATGTGAGCTTGCAGTGCTAGGGTGCTCCTGTGTGTCCTGTACCAGTCGTGTAGTACTGCACACATATCAACATCCTCAAACATCCGCAATGCAGAGTCTAGTGTGGGCAACATGCCACTTGCAGTTTACATGTCCATCATTGCGTATTAATACTTTCATTACCTTATCCCCTGTGCTACCTATGTATGTAGCCTTCTGTTGACATCCTTACCACCAGTATGCCAATATGTGCAGATGATACACTATGGTACTTACCATGGGTGTAGACAACAGTACATGACAATCATACCCGTACTGCATCAGGCATTCTGTGATATACCCGCAATTATTTCAGCACACAGTACTGTTAACAACATGATACTATTACTACACGACTATGTAGTCACCCTGTGCATCAGCAACATGTTAACCTGTACCTGCACTGATGTTACAGATTGCAGGAGGTGGCACAGTTTCATCATATGCACAGGGTGTGAACTTGGTATGCCTGAGTCAGCCACCAATACCACCAATTGTCATGTATGTGTATGTGTGTTGGTGAGGGACAGCAGTACAAGGTGGGGCAATGTTGATGCAGTGTGTGCGTGTATGCGGTAGCCCTAGGTGTTGTCAATTCAGATGTGTGTATGGATGCACACAGTTCTACCTCATGGCTGCCATATACTGGTGTTTGTGGACAGCCACAGACTGTACCTGCCATGTCATACAGATCAGTGTCTCTGGCCACGGACATGGTACCTGTGCCTTGCAGGGGTGCTACGGACCGTATCTGGTACCAACCCAGACTGGGTACTGTCATCAGAAGCAGGTGTTCATTGAGTGGACACAGATCCCTGTCGGGCCTGGCCAGAGCCACGTGCACGTGGTCTCCTGGGGCAGTCTGATGACAGCACAGACCCAGCATTGCTGGGGCTGCTGCTGGCACTATGGGGGCGGCCGCGGCCCTGTTGTCATCCGCGACGACTGCCAGCTGCTGCTGTTGCTGGCATACGCCCATGTCGACGCCTCAACTGTCCACCATTGCCCTGGCTCATGGACATGTAGTTGTGGAACCGGTCTAATATGTCCCCACAACATCTGTCTATGACATCGGTGAAATTACGGATGGCAGCCGCAATGTCACGCATACTGTCAGTCGTGGCTGTGCGACATGCTGTCAGCTCCCTCAGACCCTGTCTGGTGTACCGTTCCATACGTGACTGTGCCTGCATGACAGCCCGAAACATAGCTGAGGTTGTAAGACCTCTGTGGGCACGTCTGACAGGGGCAGTACGCCCACGGATGCTCCCAAGACAACCCCTGGACATCTGTCTGTGTGGTACCATGTGTACCCATGTGTGTGGTACCCATGGCTGCTGTGTGAGGAGGCATGTGCCACAGATACCACATTACCCTGGTCAATGCCCACTGTATGCTGTCCATCACCTAGGGACATTGGTGACAAAGGGTGTATTGGCAGGATAACTGTGCGCATTGATGGGGTTGACAGCTGTGTACTGTCAATCGGCTGACTAATGATGGACCCTGGCATACCTTCCTGTGCCATTACACAGATGTCATCATTATCAGTACCCATGGCACCTGATTCAGGTTCCCTGCTGCATGACACCAGAGCAGCACCAGAACCTGTGGGAGGGAAACAGGAAACACAGTTTACAATGTCTACACAATATTACCAGTGATGCACACATCCACACATGCACAGGTCCAGACATGCACATGTGCACACATGCACAGGTGCACACATGCACACGTGCACACATACACACATGCACACATGTGCACATGCACACATGCACAGGTGCACACATGCACACATGCACACATGTGCACATGCACATATGCACATGTGCACACATGCACACATGCACACATGCACATGTGCACACATGCACACATGCACAGGTGCACACATGCACACATGCACACATGCTCACATGCACACGTGCACACATGCACACATGCACACATGCACACGTGCACACGTACACATGCACACAGTTGCACACAGTTACACACTGTTGCACACAGTTGTACACTACTCAGTATGCGAGATATCAACACACAGACACAGACACACCTGCATGCATACACAGAGCACTACTAAGTGAGCCTAATATTACTATTACTATCAAGACTATTAAAGGTATTGTTAATACACACTCACAAGCATGGATAGGCTGCATTGCTGTTACACCGGAGGGACCTGCAGAAGTGAGGAAACTAATGTCAGTGGGCACAACTGTGCCATTATTACTGAGTATGATACAGGTCAGTAGTACAACAGTCGCCTTTCACAGGTCAGCTGCTGATATTGAGGATATCACACTTGCACATTAAATACTATGATGACAGCTACAAACCAAGGACACACCTCACACATGCATTAACTACCAGTGTACACAACAGTCAACTACACATATGGCATATTACCTGCACGCTCATAGTCTTGCTGCTGCATGGCTCCAGCCACCATCATAATGCATGTCTGCTACTGTTGTTGTTGTTGGCGGACTGGAGCCACTACACTCATGAGTAGTCCCTCCAGTCTGGTGAGTGGGGGATGTGTAGCCACCCCACTACCTGTGGCGACCTGTTGCCTGTGGATATCCGATGCACGCTGATGGACATTTCTGATTAAATCACTGCAGTGATGTCGTACCTGCTCATATGTCCTATTATGCATGCCTATGTCATTTACCCGACGGACCAGGTCTTGCCACAGTGCAGCCCTCTCCTGCTGATTCTGGCTGGTGCGGGAAAAGAGTATTGCATAATTACGCACCAGGCTCTGGTGTATCTCCTCATCCTCAGCTGCGGAGTAAGCTGGATTTCGCGGGTGAGCCATGTTCCTGAAAAAGGAAATAACCTGATATCAGCAATATATGTCAGCAGAATTTGGCACACATACTACACATGCTACTTGACTGTTATGATACAACATATCTCACATATATAGCATCTGTCTGTCTATTGGTGGATACACATGTAAATGGCCAAGTATCAGTGCTCAGCCAGCAACTGTACAACAGTACCTGGCACACTCCATACGGCATACTACCAAACCCCAGCAGTCAGAACACTGATTCAGGTCCAGAGCACCTCCTCAGTCTGGGGGTTTGTATCTAGGTACTGTATGGGCTACATCATCAACTACTGTGAGCTGACCACAAACTAATTGCCCTGGATATACGTATCCCACCTCCACCACCAGCACAAATGACTATAGTGAATAACATTGCAAATGCAAACTTTACACTTTGTAACAGTGACATGGTATCCTTTCAGCCCACTGGGCCAGTGGAAGACACAACCCACAATGCTGACCCCTTCACAAATGCTTTCTACGGACATCTCCGAGAATGCATGGATCATGCAATCCCATATATGACCAAGACACTCTCCACAAAGGGACAGCATCCTGTCTGGTGGACCCCAGCCATAGACAGATTGTATTACAAAAGATGGAAGCTACTGCAAGACAGAGCATAATTCCATAAAGGGAAGGCATGTCTGAGCAGCCCTAGTAAGGATCTATTTTCCCTCATACAAACATCCATGGGCAACTTTGAGAGGGAAATCAAGAGGGACACTACAGATAACCACAAGGCCTTATTCAGTTATGTTAGCAACCTGGTCAGAATCCCTCCACTATGCTCATAGTTAGTACACAACAACAAATAATTCACTGAAACCACAGATATTGACAACATTGTGGCAGACAGGTTCAGTGCAGGTTTCACCTCTCCTTCTCCCCCAAAATAAGACATAGTTATCCCAGCTGACTGTAACCTCCCTGTCATCACAGATGTCCAGGTGAGAGCCGCCCTCAGGAAAGCAGAATACACAACATGAATGGGACCTGATGGTATCCCCGGTTGCATGCTACATGAACTCCGACAGGAGCTAAACACACATATGGAAGTGCTATGTAACACTAGCCTGACTACAGGATATGTCCCTGTACACTGGCGCACAGCAGCAGTGGTTCCACTCCATGAAGGAGGCACCTCAACATACCAATACAATACAACACAATACAATACATTACAATACAATACTGTACAATATGCTATTGCCCCTGGGACTACAGCACCATACTGTTCTGCTACCCTGACCATTGTGACACATGTGGTGTGATGGTACCTGCTGCTGTCAAACAGTTACACAGGGTGACGCATATGGCATATTACCTATCTGACTAACATTCAGCAGGGGTATGTGTGACATGTACTCATGGGGAGTCTTGCTTCTTAACACTGTGTGGTTTATTGCAGGGTATGTCTTATCTGTGGGTAGGAACCTTTACCTCCACATGTGCTCTCTATTGCAGTGGTACGGATGACACACAGCAGTCATTTAGGTTGTGGATGGTGTGAGGTGTTACTATGGTTGTTGGACATCTGTCATGGGTGTGACTTAAGTATGTAAATCCAGGAGTGGTAACCTCTATGTGGGTAGTATGTGTGTACTCTGTGGTGTTGTCAGTCACTGTGCATTGGTAATGTGTTTGAGTGCATTGTCACAGTGTTGTACATGTCACTGTGTCCTTCTCCATATCTGTAGCTGTCATGTGAGGTACATACCATGGCAGCCATTATATGGTGTGGAGGACCTACATGTCCATAGCTGACACACCATGTCTGCTGACACATACCATGTGCAGGTATTCCAGGAATAGTGTGCCACTGTGAATATCATTGGGGGGACTATTGTACACATTTATGACCCTGTTCACCCCTGACACATGCAGTGGTGGGCAGCCAATCACATATCTGGTGGTTACTGGTGTAGGTGATTTGAAATGGGGTATGGTACTCCAGTTTTGACACTGGTGTTCACTCCATGCCTTTGTCACCAGGCACCTGTTGCAATACATCTGTACACATGTGCCTCACTCAGAATATATATATACATCTCTCTCTCTCTCTCTCTATATATATATATATATATATAAATGTATATATATATATATCTATATGTATATATATATATATATATATATATATATATATATATATATATATATATATATATATATATGTCTGTATACATATACACATATATATATATATATATATATATATATATATATATATATATATATATATATATATATTGATGTACATATATTGCTATAGATATGGAGGGGTGTGACAGAGAGGGTGAGAGTGACAGAGGGGGTGGGACAGGGGGTGTTGAGGTCGTCATATACAGTCATACCTGTAGATAGTCAGATCTGTCTGTCTATGTATATGTATCTACATATATCTATATCTGTATGTGTGTATTACATATATATGTTTGTACATATTCTATCTATCTACATCTGTCTATGTATTCCTACATCTCTCTCTATGTATGTATACATATATGCATATTATATATATATATATATATATATATATATATATATATATATATATATATATATATATATATATATATACATACATACGTATCCATATGATAGATAGGTATATCAACATGTTTGTTTACCATACTGTATACACACACTAACATACTGCTAAACATACATAACTGTGAAACCTACTTTGTACATTGCACTACAACCTACATTCAACCTACATTGATATGTGCACATAGATGCTCTCACATACAAATGTATGTATAATCTTCACTGATAGTTGCTGTATGTCCCCTGCCCTTTGCACATCTCCATATACATATGGATACAGACCAATGACACATATGGAGGGTTCACAGTATGTAGACCTTTATAGTATTACTTTACATTACCTGTGTTTGTCACAGCTGCTTGTGTTGCCGTCTGGTTTTGTGTCCTGCTGCTCCACTTGCCAGTTGTCAGCTTTCAGGTGGCTGTTGCTGACCAGTTTTGTTTGTGTATGTTTAATTTTGTTTTTCTCTATCTCTGTCTCTGTCTCTGTCACTGTCTCTGTCTCTCTCTCTCTCTCTCTCTGTCTCTCACTTTCTCCTCAGGGTGCAATGAAAGTATTGCATGCGTGGACTGGGAGTACAGCATGCTTTTGTAAGTATCTGCATATGTCCATGTGATGACCTCTGCACCAATTGTTAGCCAGCATTTGCTAATTGCATGCAGCCAGTTGTGTACTGATTGCAGTTCTCACAGTGATCTCAGAACAGTGCTATAAAAAGGTATGTGAGATAGGCGTAGCCCTTTCAGATTTTAAGGGCAGGGACCATGCTGGTATGCTGTGGACAATGTTCTCTGAGTGTAAAGGTTGGTATCTCTCTCATATTTCCAGCTGTGTTGTAGATTAACATTTCTCCATTAATTTCTCCAGTTTCCTGTACTAACTGTGTATGTACACTGACACCTACGACTACTACTACTGTTAATGTGTGTGTGTGTGTGCTTTCCTGTGGGACATGTGGTGTAACTGGTGTATAGCAGTGGCTCTTGCACTTTGTTGCTATGGCTTCAATATTTGCCCTTTACAGTCACTACTTGTATGCCTGCTAGGTGTCCTGACTGTAGTGTGCTGCTGTGGCTTTCCTATTTTCCATGTGCATTCACACCTTGGAATGCTTGCTATATCTGCTAGTGTGTTACAGCATGCAGTGTGGTCTGGCCATGGTGTGGGCCTTGACATCTATTAGGGTATTTGAGTATGCTGCTGAGCAGGCCCCAGAGACTCTCAGGTGCATATGTTATCTGCCTCATGGAATGGTACATATCAGTGGGGTACACCCATTAAATTGTCTGGTATGCTGCAGTTGTGACTGTGGGATAGCATGAGCATATGTATTACTACACTTTTTCTGCCATGCAAGTGGTGCATACTTTCAGGACTTCATAGTTACCATTGCATGTGTTGTAACACCTTTCTGCCTACTGTTTGTACATTTCACATGGAGTCTGTGGGGCATCCCTGTAACTCAGTCACTGTTGCTATGTCTAGGCTCTTAACTATTCAAATATGGTGGTGTCAGACCTCTCATGTGTACAAATATTTGCAGGTTGTCCACATTTCTGCCTCATATTTTGGTCAATATCTCATGCACAGCTTTTTCTGGCAAATCACTCTGGGCTCAAGTCAGAATATAGTGACAAACATTTAAGTTTCAGACTTCATACCCTTCCAAACATCCCACAAAATGCAGAACCTGTTACTCTCTGAACTGTCTAAGTTTGTTGTAACATTATTTGTAATGTGTCCCTGATTTTGGCCCTTTGCTCCACATATTTTATTACTTGGTCCGGATGTGTTCCTGTAACAGGTTGTGGGGTATGGGCAGTGATTATCCTGCTGTGAGTATGTGTGTGGCTTGCAAGGTGCTACAGTGACATTATTACCTACTAGCTACCAACTAGCATGGCTGTTTCTGTTCACACACTACTATCATAGATATCCACTAGATTTGACAGTAAATATACATGACATGCTTTGTGTACTACACATCCTATATTCCCTTTACATTCATTCCTACTATTACATGATATATTTATTTTAGCACAATGCTCTTGTATAACAGTCATGGCTTAGTGGTAAGTCATGCAGACTACTGTTTCCTGGGTTCGGGACTGACAGTGGGATTTTATTTTGCTTTTAAACTGACTACAGGACCTGTCAATCAGAGTGACTAAGGCACTTTGAAGCAGTTGTAACCGGGTTAGCGCTGGTTTGCGCTTAGCTCCCGCATGCGCACTGGCGGTCAGCTCCGCACACACCCGCTTACAACCGCTTAACAGTGCTTACTCTGGCGCACACCCGTGCTATTTTCTTTGAAAGAAATGAAAATGGGGAGACAGAAAAGTGGTGAAAAAGGGGTCACAAAGAGGGTAAGACAGTAGGGAAACAAGCTCAGGTTTTGCAGGAGGGATGTAGGTAAGGCCCATAGCTGCCCATTTCTTCATCAGCAACAGCTGTGCATATGTATGTAATTTGGTGTGACATTTGAAACCTTCCACCCCTGAGAGAGTTGTCAGGACAACAATAATACTTGTTGTACAGCCAATTGTAATTGATAGTTTCCATGTCCAGCAGACATATGTGCAGAATGGGCAGCTATGTATGGGGCATACTTTTTTTGTGGGTACAGAGTGCCCTTTTTTTTTTTTCAGGTGAGAGTGGTATGTCAGGTGAAGGAAGTCAGTATAGCTGTGGAGGTAGGTTGGGTAGGTCAACAGACAAGACAAACAAGATGCATACAGGGGCGGTGTATGACATGTGTGGGGGGGGGTTACACAATTGACGGGGACGGATGTTTGGATATCCAGAGCCCATGAGCCCACAGATGGCAACAGTGGAACTGATATCCCCACCCATGGGCAGTTGCCACTGTTCCTTCACTGCCCAGGACGGGGCTGTGCTGGGGGCTGTGTAGGCCGGGCAACAGGCATGCCCGTAAGTTGTGCCACCTGTGCCTCAAGCTAGCGTAGGGGCCCAAGAACAGAGTCCCAGATCTCCCTACGCACCACAGTCCGGACACTACGGAGGGTGGTTCTCCTCCGGCCACACTTGCAGAGGGGGGACGGGCCCCATCCCCTGCAGCACTTCCACCCGCAGGTGGCACAGGGCCACCGGAGGAGGGTCCAGACTGGGCACTAGTGCCATGTGCACTCGCCAGCTGAGGTGGGAGAGGTGGGTCCGCTGGAACCCGCCTTCCCTGTCGTCCTATGTTTTGCATTATGTCATGACAGTTTGGGTTAGTAACATACAATACCATTCGCAATTAGTTGTAACAGCATGCATTAGTATTCCCATTAACCAAACACCCAGATATTCACACCTTTGAACAGCGAGCATAACACATGCATAATTTGAACAGCAATACACAGTCCAACAACATGCAGGGTTGATTGATGGCAACAGGCCATCAGGTTTGGATGTATGAACAGGGCAGATGCATCAACGTACATGCAAATATTTATGACCCAACAGGACAAATGTCCAGGGGTGTTAATTGTGATTGCACATACCAATTTCACGTGGAATGGATTATATGTGGTTATAGGGTGGGGTGAAGAAAATATTATTAACACCTTCGAATACCAATATATATGCTGTACGTTTCTAATAGCTACAGATATATACACACTACTGTTCTAGGGCAGCCACGGTGGTGCAGTGGTTAGCATTGCTGCCTCACAGCAAGAGGTTCTCCGGTTCGATCCTCGGCTGGGGTGCCTTCTGTGCGGAGTCTGCATGTCCTCCCTGTGATCGCGTGGGTTTCCTCCGGGTGCTCCGGTTTCCTCCCACATCCCAAAGACATGCTGCAGGTGGATTGGACACTCTAAATTGGCCCTAGGTGTGCGTGTGAGTGTGCCTTCTGTGGAAGGTTGGGCGCCGGGCTGGCAACTCGACACCGTAAAACTCCACTGCCATTCAATGTGCGGACAAGGTGATCCGCTGTGGCGACCCCTAACCGGGAAAAAGCCGAAAGAAGAAGAAGATATACACACTACTGTTCTAACTACAGTTTCCTATATGATAACTACTTCAGTTTGGTGATAGGACAGTTACTGCTACATCAATATACATTTTATTGTTATTCATACACATTCATATCTGGCTTTGTTCAGCTACATCATCCTGCTACATTTGCTTTATATAGCTATAGACAACTGTGGATGTTTGATATTTCAGACAATCATACTATCTGCATATTGCAGACTGAGAGCAACATGTCCAGATTTTGGGATACACATTCCAGCTGCAGCAACACTTTGAACACATTTCGCAGTTTGGTTCTACTTGTCACATTCATTTCATTCTGTACTGACTGCAGTATACTTTATTCAGGGGTTATTACTACTTTATTGGTGGATTCATAACTCTTTCTCACACTCTCTCACTTGTTTTCATTTTACTATTCAGGATGGTACTTACGTCTAGGCTTTATTGACATGTTTTACCTGTAGTTATTACAATCCTTTCCAGCAGTCTCACTTCTGTCATGTTTCAGTATTTCAACAGGGATATATTTCACACATGTGATTTGCTCATCTTCTGCAGCTGTACTTTTCAGCCTGCTGCAGGTTGTGTACTATTATATTACAGGTGGGGCATCTTTATTTCAGACTTTATTTCAGACATTTTCATTTTTCTGTTTGTATTACACACTGCAACACACTTTTGTAATCAAGCAATACTTGCAAACACTTTTACACTGTTACTTGCACATTTTATTACTTAGTGACTACACTGCACTCTTTTGCTAACTGTCATACTTTTATATTTCTTTACAGTTACTGGGAGTGGATTACTGACCTGCCTGGTGGCACAACCGCACCAGCCTATCGCCATAGGCTCTGCGGTTTGCAGAACGGACACCTGCAGCTGTAATATAAATGAAGTAATATTGGAATACACATCTCCATAATATCAGCTAATTTAATTTCTTACATACATAATTAAATGTAACTTACTCAGTAGTGGGGCGTTGGGCATTTGCCGGGCCTCCTGGATCCAAAGGTTCAATTGGTCCTGCTTGCGTCTCTTCAGGTCCGCATGGTGGTGACGGACCTGCTCACCAGTCCTTGGAATCCCTGTGGCACTGGTGAGATCATGAGCCAACTGGTCCCACGCCTCAGCCCTATATGCTCCCCACAGGACCTGGCCCTGCATGAGTTGGGCCTCATGATTGTGGACTAGGAGCCAGACCATGTATCTGGACTCCTCAATGCCCCACCTCTGTGCTCGAAAGCAACTACCCTCACCTTCTCCTGACATTCTGGCTGCAAGTCAGTTCTACAATCGTTTATGCTGTGTATTCCTGCCTATGGGGCTTATATATGCCGTTTTTCCCGCACTTATCTGTGATTGGCCATTTTGTAATAGTATTAACTTCACAAGACCTGCTTTGTCATGCTCCACTTTCTATTCATTCCTATATATTTGCTATTACTGCATTTCTAAGTACAGTTGTTGTGGCTTAGTGGTTCAGTAGCTTGACTATGGTGCATGGTATCCTGGGTTCAAACCTGGCCACTGCTTTTTATATTTTATGACTGTCTAGACAGGCTAGGGGGTGTGTCTGTGTAAAGGCAGTTTTGTTACAGCTTGCTCAACGTTGCCCGTCGGTTAGCTTGTTAGCGTGGTGCGCAGCTCCGTGCAAACAGGTTACGCTGGGTTACACCTCATTTGGCTGTCAGCACGCATATTACGCTCAGCTCAGCTAGGGGCACACAGTTTCAGCATGTTAAACCACTGCTCACCTACGGGCACTCATTTTGCACCTGTTAAGCCACTGCTCACCTACGGGCAGATGCACTCACCTTGTTAAACTGTAGCTCAGCTATAGGAACATCTCGCATTTTTTATTGTTTTGTTATCTCACATTTCTTCAAAATAAATGGACTATTTCATTACATTTTACATAAAATATGATTTTATATGTGTACATATTTATCAGGGACTTGTTTTGTGCTTATTTTACTAAAAATAAAAATTGATGTTGTTTGGGCTCGAACCATCGATGCCTGCTCTTCAGCCGACGTCTCTACCGCTACGCTATTGCTTCTTGGTTTATTTTGCATATTTAGTTCTTATATGCTTTTCCCCTGACTGCTAACTGTGGCTAAGTTACGGGCATGCCCGCGCAAACGAGCGCACTCATGGGCAAACATCTTTACGATTTAAAAAAATATATAACATGTTAATTTATATATTTTATGTTCATAGTCTGTGGGGGCATGTGTTGTGTTGTGTTTATTCACATTTCCATGGCCTCTGTCGTGGGTGTTTACTTTGGGCACTTTTACTCTTCTGGGGGCGTGTCCGCTTGCAGGGCTCGGCCTACGGACACGCCCCCTACTGTCTTACACGGACCATGTTAGCCTTAGGTGTGATTCAGCATGCCCTCATGCATATGCATGACATGCTGACGTCTCACCGTTTAACTGCAGCCTCCGTGTAAGCCATGTATCTCTTACACAGAGGCTTCGTGAATCCTGCCCATTGCTTTATTAAGAATATCTATTATATGTCAATGATTTAATAGTTGGAGAAATTTAGCCAGTTTATAGAGAAATTAAAGGTACGTTAGTATAATACAAACAGGAACTGCAATACGAAGTGAAAGAAAAGCAGGAAGCAGGCTTGTGGTATATTTAGAGTAAAAGCCAGGGGAGAATATTGATAGAAGAAAGGAAGTGAGTGAAGAAGGGAGAGTAAGGAGCTGCAAGGTATGAATAGGTATTTGTTCACATTTAGGGATATAGTTTATTCTGGTGTTGAGTAAGAACAGAGACAGCTTTTGGGTAGGAAGTCTTTCAGACTTTTTTTAAAACATTTTTTTTTTTCAATAATCATTTTTTATTATTTTTCACAACCATATTACAAATTCACACATTATATACAATATATACAAAATGCTTCCATTGGTTAATTTCACATATATATCAACCTCATGTATTGATCAAAGGTACAGCACTCACAATCAAAAGGAAAATAAAAAAAAAAAAATCCAACATTAACAAGTCCAAGCCAACAATCTGTCTTTTCTGTACATTTTCTATCTAATCTAAGGTTGATTTAGACTATATTCTGGTTCCCGAGAAAAAGTGGATAGTAACCTCTTAAGCCAAAATAACATTAAAAATTTGCACCCAGATTTTTATGTTGTTGATATTTTTCTTGTGATCACTAATTAACAGTTTATGCACTAAGATGTGTTTTATTGCCAACAATCTGAAATTTTCCCACGATGTCTGGGCTGGGTTCAACCAATTTGTGGCTATATATAATTTCATTAATAGGCAAATATTCATAATTACAATCGTTTTTGATTTATTTAGATTCTCCGGGGGAATATGAAGAATCATAAACTCCCAAGAGAGTGTTGAATTTTGGTAACCCATTTTTTGCAACTGCAATTTTAATGAATTCCACAATTTATAAATGCACTTACAACTCCAGAACATGTGAAGCAAATCTGCTGTCTGATCAAAGCAATGTGGGCATATGGGTGAATTCTTCGCATCAAATTTGTGCAAAGTGAGACATATACATAATATACACTAAGAAGGAAGATAGTTCAATAATACACACAACATCATGCAGTACTATGATAGTTTTAACTACTGAAATAATTAATTCAATCAAGTCAATTATCTTAATAACTGCATTAAAAACATTTCAGAATTATCCCAACAGCAAGGTGTCTCAACATTACTTAGAGATATTATTCTAATCACTTCTTTTTCATTTTTGCATAAAATTGTAGCTTAGTTTAAACATTCTTTAATTATAGGAGATGGATTTGACTTCCACATTTTTAATAACTTTTCTGGCTACTTTGTTGTTTTACATTTACAGACAAAGGAACTATAAATATTAATGACCTATATAAACTGAAATTGTCTCATCATAACCCTTGAAAAAAATGCTTATCTATTTTCAGTATTCATTAAGTTTATCACAGTGCATAAATATACATGCACAATATGCTTTCACATCCTTATTACATCTCCAAGAGATCAATTAAACTTTTATACTAAATTCTGAAATTGTATACAAAGTAATAAATATTCTACATTTGTATTTCCACATAAAGATCGTCCAATAAATACTGGATGAAGTCTGACTATTTTAGAATGGTTTTGAAGGATGGGAATGGGAGGGTATTGACCTAATGGAGATGGAGAGAAGGGGTTCCAGGCCTTAACAACATGATACAAGTAAATACAATGCTCAGCAGACTTTATAGGTTTGTGGACAGAGTCATTGGATCATAATGACCAAGGTGGAATGTAGTTGTGTAGAATATTATTTAGTGCTGGACAAGTAGATGGATTCTGAATAATTTTATAGGTGGTAAAAAGCTGTGTGTATGTTAATTGATGGGGTAGTTTTAACGAATTTAGGCTTTTTAGTGATATACAGTGGTGAGTACTGAAAGGGGTATGGGCTGCAAATTGATCAACTTTATTATGGCATTGTTCAAGTTTTGACTTTTGTGATGCCTGAAAGTTAGTAAGGATGGAAGTCCCATAAAGAAGTGTAGGGAGCAGATAAGTAGTGCCAAGTGTAACCTTAGTTATATTGTTGAGAAAGTTTTTGCCTCTATAAAGCATCCCTAGTTTTTGATGAGTTTTTCTTATGCAATTCATATATGCAGGTTTAATTTAAGATTATCATCTACTAAAATCCCTAATAATTTGCTGTTATAAGTGACTTCAACAATTTTATTAAGAGAGAGGACTTTAAATGTTTTTTGTGGGAGAGAGATTTGCAGAGAAAAAGTAGTATTTTTTTTAGGGTTGAGCATGAGTTGTGAATTACAATGCCATGTTTCAGTTGCTGTTAATGCTTTCTGAGTAATTTTTTGGAGGTGTGTCACATTGTCAGATGTGCAAATGAGTGTAGAGTTCTCTTCATACTGTATTAGGAAAGCTTGTTGTTTGGATGCTTGGTGGTTGTTGTTGAGAATGTTAAAGAGGAGGCAACCAAAGACAGAGCCTTGTAGTACACTGGTGGTGACTGGGAGATACGGAGAGAGGCTGGAGTGCATAGGTAGCCTTTAAACCATAGAAGAGTGGGCTGAGAGAAAACTAATGAAGACATTTGAAGTGGAAGTGTGCTGTGACAAACTGTGTCGAAGGCTTTAGACAAGTCTAGATGACTTGAATAATCATATTTTCATCTCTTTGAGAATATAATTATATTTTTCCATCATGTTGGTCACTCTGTGTTTTTTATGTGTTTCTGAGTAATATTCTATGTTCCTGCTGGAATAAGGAATAGTTGTGTGCTATTTGGTATTTAAATGTTATGCTAATTAGATGTCCAGATTTTTTTGGCTGAATATAGTTATTTTTCCAAGGGTTTTTGTTCTTATTTTCAATGTCTGCAGCTTGAGTGGTATAGCCCATTATTTTTTGCTTTGTTCCTGAGACTTGAGAGCTATGCATGGTCCAGGATTCTTAAGTCCTAAATACATTTCATTTACCCAGAGTGCATTTTTCTTCATAGAGAATGTTCCCCATACTTCCACTTAATTAAAAAAGCACGACTTAGTAGTTTTTCCCACTGTGAGATTTCAGTCCTAGTCAGCTTCCTCAATGTTGTGGCTGAATGAAATCTCCTGTCACTTTCTTTAGAAACATGTCTCTTTTGCTCTTGCACGATTTCACCCATTATATCTGAAAGCAGTTTGCCAATGAAAACATACACAGAAAGGTATCTGTAGATATTTTTGCTATTTTACATCCATTAAGACCATAAACCTATTCAGGCTAAAAGTGCACAGCGTTTTGACCATGTACAGTCTTGTAAATTGCATTATTTCCCTTCATTGGTTCTGTAAAGCTATTGAGAGTTTTACAATATGAAAGTGAATAAGCCCAATAACTGCTTAGACCAACTTCACTAAGTGGCTGAAGATTTGCAAGCCATGAAATATGGCACTCTTTTGGCTGATACAGCGGTAGAAGGCAGGACCTGAAACTCAGAAAATATCACTGAAATGATCATGTTATCTTATCTATTTAATTTTCATTCTACAAGAACATTTAATAGACAGTATAACACATATGTAGGAAACAAATGTGCATGAGTCATAACAAAAAAGTTACCAACATTTTTATAGTAGATTCTCAACCTAGTCAGTATTACTACTTCCATTCTGACTCAATTAGACTGTGATCTGACAGTGCATACTAGGGCACTGTAATCCCATGAAGTTTATAGCTATCCAAGAAAACAAGATCATGTCATCATGCATGCCCCCATGAAGACATTCAAGGTTAGGAAAAAAAAAGTAAAAAAATTGTAATAAGTAGTTGTGCTCCTGGCAGGTTTGGATTGTGCAGAACTTAATGGTTTAGTTAAAAGGTGTTTATTTTTTTTTAGTTTCTTACCATAATGATTAACCAACTAAATATACCAGCAATTCTAATAGTGTTTCAGTGACTTGATGACTTATAGATGGTCAATAAAAAAATTCAATATTGTTAGTATGATTTTTGCATATATCATTTCTAGTATGTATTGTTATGATTAATTGTTGCATGCATGATATTTATATCACTTATTTATTTACTTATGTATTTCCATTTGTTAGCCAAGGTAGAACACTGGTTCAAATGGACTACTGGTTGCATATACAATGGTGAAAACAAACATAAAATGCCATGCACAACTTTCAGATGTATAAAAGGTTGTTATTGTGGCAATTGTGGGGGAGACTAACTTGTGGGATGCAGAGTAGCAAATTCTGATTAAGGCTCCCTGTACAATCATGCCCTATACCCACTTAAACACACCCGCTACTCTATATAACCGAATACACCTACACTAATGAAATGAAAATGACATGAAAAAATCACTCTTTATTTCCTTAAAAGAGTGTATGACAGGAATACATTGTATGATGACTGTAATATAGAAGACTTAATAAAGTGGAATATAGTGTAGCATATCTTTTTTTTCTTAAAACAAAATGTATGACTGGAACACAGCTTTAATAAACTCAGTAAAGCACAATGACATGCTGCAAAACATTTTATTTCACACCAGCAGAAAAAAATACTCTAAAATAAACCTAGGGAAAGAAAAATTAACTTAGCATCCAAGAATATCATGCATTGCCTGTTAGTCAGTTGTCAGTCAGATGGAATGATAAATTGTAATATGACAAATTTTAAGTATTCCAGAGTTACTAATAAAGTATAATCAACAGTGATGGGTTGGGTGCGGGTGGTTCCCCAGCATTCTTACAGCAGGCACATTAACATTTCAACTAAATGGCAGTGGTTAGGGGTGATAGTCCTCTTACTTGCATACAAAAGTGATAATTAGCATAACCATAACAATAATACTACAAATCAATGAAGGTCTGAATATAGCAATAACATTTATCAAGCTTTGATCCTGCATGCAGGTTCCACAGGAAAAAATAATTATATTTATTTATTTTATACCATTTATGTACATGACCTGCAACAGTTATACATTGTCCATGCAGTACATTAGCAGAAATTGTCAGTACATATCATCAGTGTAATCAATCAAGGATGATGGTACTGTCAGTTATCTAGTCCCCATCCAACGTGTGCAAACAACAACATGGCTTACAATAACCAATATAGGTATACTACACTGTGTGAAAGCTTTTAACATGCCTATTATCACTATACAATTAGAAAGCAAGTATTTACAATATATACAATATATCTGGAGAGAGATAAAAGAAGTGAAATGAAGATGGGAATGGTGATTAATTGAAGATTATAGGTATGAAGGTCAAATATGAACGGGAAAGAAATAAATTCTCACTGAATTAAGAAGGGAGTACTGTATTTAGGATGTGTGTAGGGTGAGAGTATTTGGATTGCAGTTCTACATTGCCAGGAGTACATTCATGCTTCATCATAAACCAAAGAAAATATTCAAGATATACCTCTTATTATTCCATCTATTCCTATGTTGCTGTCATTTATCCATTTCCATATCTAGTTATTCCTGCCTCACTGCCTCCGACTTCAAGCTCTGAATATCCTACTCTTTGACATACTCAGTGACATGCTCTAAAACAGTTACATCACTGCCATGTTTACAGGGCTTATTTTGGTTCATTGCATCCCATTGAAATTTTTCTGTCCTAAATGGTATTTTTCCTGCAGTTAAAGCTTTCTGTGGCATGTCATTTTCTTTAGTTTAATACATGTACTCTGCACAATATGCAGTAACAAATCTACCTTTTAGTGCTTTCCAAAATAGTTTTAGCTCATAACTATGCATAAAAAGTAAAAAAACTAACATCCTCCTCTCTCATTTGCAATTTTAGTAATAAACAGGGGGGGGGGGATTAATGGAATATTTATTGTAGTGTGTTTTTCATGCAAGATGTTACATAACTCTGTTTTGGACAGGCAGTTACTGTCATTATTCTAAGGAGGGATGGCTGCTTACTTTCCAGCTGTGGTGTGTCATTGTGATCATTCCTCAACTGTATGTAAAATATGAAGAATTACTTAACCTACAAGTACATAACAATACATGGTGTCATGGCAGGAGTTTAAAAATCATCATAGCATCAAATTTTGGGTTGTACTAGGAAATGTGGACTTCCTGAAAGCCAATGAGCCAAAAGAAAAAAAAATATCCAGAACTTAGATGGTTGAAAAAAATCATTTTTAAGTGTTTTTTTTTTTTTTCCAAAGAGGGCAAGTCCCCCTGAACCCCCGATGGTGTGCAAGCCCCCTATATTCCAAACTTAAATATACCAACTCCATGGTCACACCAACTTGAAGAAGGGAGAAATCTCCCAAAACAAGTGAATTATTGTCAGTGTGCATTTAGAAACTGCATCATCAATGACTTCCTGTGGCAAACAGAGTTTGGCATCATAACTTTTGTATTTTTTTCTACATGCTACTGATGCTTGAGTAATTTCACCTTCAGCATGTGTACAGGAGCCTATATTTTGTCCTGTTTAAATTTCTAGTCATCCAGATGTCATTGCTTACTTTATATTGAGAATTGAGAGAATGCAGTTTTAAAAACCACAACATTACACATTGAAATGATGACCCAGTAGACCACCAGAAGCAGTTTCACTGTAGGAAGTGTCACTTGGACAAGAAGAAGTACAGAAAAAAATGAAGATTTTTTTTTAAATAAAAAGATGACAAAAATATGTCAAGATGCATCATTAAGCCAAAAAGCAAGGAAATGTCACAGTAAGCTCTAGCTGCAGGAAAAATATACTTTTGACTGGAAATGAAATGAAGTAAATTACATAAAACATCCAGAAACAAACTAAAACAAAATCTATAAAGCAAATTAATGATATATATATATATATATATATATATATACATAAACACGAAACCACATAACCGCACACACAACACAAGCACACCAAAATCCTTACAAGCCCACACTAAACCTTACCTAACCCTAAGGTCCACACTATCGCACACTTACTCTACCCCCCTAACCTAACTCACTTAACAACCCGCCTTCGGCTAACTAACCTAACTTCTTAACCCTCCCTACTCCTCCTCGCCTCCCTCCCCCTAACTCACCCTCACCTCCCTAACCCTAACTCACTTAACCCACCCCTATCCCCACAGACCGTCAATCTCCACCACTACCTGCCTTTCACTGAAACCTCGTCCCGCACTGACTCTGCATATTCCCCTCTTCTGCATTGTCGGATGTCGGTCTTCTCAGCTGTATATATATATATATATATATATATATATATATATATATATATATATATATACACACACACACACACACACATATACACACACACACACCACACGCAAGTTTCAGTGGCACAGTAAACTAATCTTAAAAGGCTACCTTCTGTGACCTACTTTACAGAGGCACAGTAGGCTAATCTAATAGGGAGGTGGAAGCCAAATACACTCTGGCTAGGCTTATAAATGCCCTAGGGCAGATAGCCTAGCATCTACCTATGAACCTAAGTTCATGCACGTGTGCACGCACGCGTGCACACACACTCACAAAATGAAATACCATAATTCAAATGCAGACACTGAAAATTGTTAGTTTGCAGGTAATATAGCTACAATACTTTTGTAAACAGTAAAGCTCCAACATTTTCCAAAATTTCCACCATTTATTTTAAGTAGCACGTACAAAATATTCATCATGGTTTCCACTCTAACATTAACACCATCATTATCACTGGTTCTCCAAGGTAACTTTGCAAACATTTTATAAGCAATAGTTGTATAAGTTTAATCTCTACAGAACGACTTCAGCACTGCCCAAAAAAGCAAAGAAGTCCAGGTTACAATTTTCCTTTAGTTGCCAGCTGATGGGTTCATAGGTACTCTATTCATATGTGAGGATCTTAATAAGACTAGCCTTACATTCCCATGGTAGTTTTTAGCTCTTGTAATTTGTATTTGAATGTGCATGTTTATTATATGCAATAAGGTTATTAACCAAGATTATAACAAGGAATTGGAAAAGGCAGGCAGAGCAAGGATATTTTGGGAAATTTACTTGTTGACCCTTTCTATGAGGGACATAATGTATTTAATCTTACCGAAGAACAACAGTCTTATTTAATTACCATTACAAGTAAGTTGGAGTACTGTGAACCTAAAGGAACATGGCATGTCTATGTCATCTGTTTTTATCAGCAATCAGTGTTCAGAAAAATATGTTATTGCATACATGACTGGATTAAGGCACAGAAATAGTCTGAATCTAGCAACTTGCATAATTCACTTCTGAGAGCTAGAACTGCAAGTGGCATAAAAATGATAAAATAAGAAAACGTTTGTGTGAAACTGATTTGATATTAAAATGCAGTCAGTGTAGAGCATTAGAATTAAGGAGAATTAATGTTATTCTAAAGCAAGCACACGCAGAAGATTTAAATACACATAAAACCAAAATTAAGCTAAAATCTGTTGGCAATAGAACAGTAGTTTCAAGTCACATCATAATGTAGAAAATGCTCCAAACATTATGGCAGTGAAGATTAAGAAAGCATCAGATATGCACAAGTCTGATCACACAGTTCAGCTCATGGTTATTAACATCTTAAGCCTAAGCACACATGTAAAGTAACAGTAGGATAGAACAAAAACAAATAACAATAAACACATTTATTTATTTGATTGCTGTCTGTGGGCTGGTCCACAGACCTTTTTTCAGCCACAGCTTGAGCCACTGAGACAGTAAGAGCTTAATACATCAGATGTAGCATACATGATTGTTATGCTCATGTGCAACCTATACCGTAAAGCAGTAAAAAATTTGCATGAAACTATATATAGCATACCTCTCAACTGTACAGATTTTCACAGAATGTCCAGATTTTTGCCTCATATTTTTGGTCCGTATGTCATAAAGTTGTGTTTTTCTGGCAAACTACTGGTAAATCATTAAAGACCGAATTTAGAAAATAATGACAGACATTTGAGTTTCAGACTTCCTACCATTCATCAAATCTATGGTAATACAAAACCTGTTATTCTATCAACTTTGTAAGTTTGTAAGAGCAATATTTAAAAATTGCCCCTAGTTTTGGGCCTTTGCCCTACTTTTATATATGGCTTTGTACAGATTTCTTGCTCGAAGAGGTTGAGAGGTATGATATATAGTAATGGTTTAGCAATAGTGGCCAAATTGTCTGTTAGCTGGTGGAAGCTAGTTATGCAAAGAGTAAAGATGGCAGCATGTGTTACTCTGTGGATATTAGCCAGTATTAAAGAATAGTCATTTGTATTCTGCAATTAGATACTTAACATGTAAATGCAATAAAACAACAAGCAAATAAAACCACTGATATTGAGGGAACAAGATGCATGGCAAAATGCAAGTAATACTACATTAAGTCAATATAACTGCCTGTAAGAATAATTCTTTAAATAGTGCTTAGACCCAATGAAAGTGGGGGACTCTTTCAGCCACCAAGGGATCATATTCCATAGGCGCATTCTTTGATAAGCAAAGGCCGAAAAGCCAGGAATGCTGGGGACACATATTTGTCACTGACCTGAGACAGACTGCAGTTTTGCCAGTACTAAAGTCAGAGACAGATCTGTATTATTTGCACATGTGCAGGGGCAGTAACTCAGACATTCATGCAACACAGATATGTATTTTCTGAGGTAAAAGAAGTCTGAAACTATAATGACTGTCATTATTTATTGACTATACTCAAGGATGTTTTCTCAAAAAAAAAAATCTTTTTACAAAAAAAAAAGTCACAAATATTAGGAGGAGAAGAGCAAAAATCTGAGCCAGAATCAGGGATGTCCCAGAAAATCAGTGACACTTGAGAGATGTGTATGTTAGGAGGCATGTGAACTGAATAAAAGCTAAATTCATCAAGACTGAACAAGTCTAGTAACCTGACAATAAAAAGGCATGGGCTATTCACTGAGCAGTGGGAGATTCCCATATATTTGTCAGCAAAGTTTCCAGAGAGACTTCTCAAAGTTGCTTCGTAGAAACTATTATATATGATGTGCCTCTGATATAAAAAAAAGCAGATTCTCTATAAAATCTTCAGAATTGTTAGCTGCATGTGAATTGATATGAATCTCTAAATATGATTCAGATGACCCAGTTTTGACTAACAGCCTGGAAGCTGGAGGAACCAACATGTGAAGGGAGAGCAGCGTTGAGGCATTAATCCTGGCTGTCTCTCTTTGTGGAAGGTAAGAAAAAGGTGTGCACAGGACAAGTCTGCCATTGACTATTCCCAATGAAGGACAATAGGTGAGGTGGAAACAGAAGAGTAATGGCTGCTGAGGGAAACCAATAGCAACGCCTAGAGATAATTGGCTTTTATTAGCTAATCGTCTCATGTCAGGCATGATCAAGAGATCATCTGTCTGGCAGGTATGTGACAAGAGAGAGTGTCTGGAAGTTAGTAGGCAGGGCATTTTCCCCCCAGCATCCAATTGCATAATCACACAGTGCTTTTAAAGGGATCATGTACGGGCAGAAATGCTGAAGGAAAAAACAGATGGCCTCAGTGTGACAGCCCTAGACATCCCTGCTCCACTCTCCTGTGGTGGGGAACACATACATGCCCTAATAGCTGAAAAGGTTTTTCTGTCCAGATTGATGACACACCTAGAGAAGAAACAAACACAGGGTATGCCCCGACTATACAGTGGTCACAAGGAAAGAACTTATCAGGATACTGGAATCAGAAGTCAGTGGTAGGTGTACCCCCCAAAAAATATTCAGAAGTACTTGTTATCATGTCAGCATAGGCAATTTATAAGTGAAAATGTATATTCTCTCCTTAAAGACCATATCAGATAGAAGTAAAAGCTTCTGCAGTGCAAGAATATGCTGTGGTTTCACTGAAGGCCTGGTAGTCCAACCATACTTTCTTTAGCCATAAAAATGCTGTTGCAGTTTTGAAATTGTAAACTGCTGCCTTAGTGAATGTTAATGCAGTACAGTGAATGCATATAAAGTTCATAGTTCTTAAAATCTGTACAATTCCTATACTGAATTACAGAAATGTCTTAGCAAAAGGAGAAGGGAGCATAACACATTGTGTGATCATTTGTTTTGCCAGAAGATGGTACATTGTGTTTAGAGAAAATTATTTACTTGTTGATGCAGTGGCTTCTGTAGCCATCTGAAACCTGATTGAGCAAACCCTGTTTACAGAAACCTTCTTGCCGAGCAGCTCAGGAGCTGTTGCTTCTACCAGGGAGTTTGGATTTCTTATATAAGCATTTGAACCATAAAAAGTGTTTGACATCTTGCCCAAGATTTAATAGAGATTCTGGTAACACTTTGAATAAAGAACTTGTATATTTAATACATTATAAAGTAACTGATATATGTATATATATGTCTGAAATATTTAAAACAAGAGTTACATTTAAGGACAATTCTATGATGAAACATTATCATTTTGAAACGCAGGGGATTTTTCGTGTGACTTTTTTTTGTAAATTTATGTACACTATCTGACACACATTACATTGCTTCTACCAAAAGAATGGTATGATTTTTGAGTATTTGTAATTTTTGCTTGTTGCATTGGAGATGCTTTGTTTGCTGGCCGACTTCTGTATTCCTTGAACATTGGCTAAATTATAAGCAGTGTGTTTTTTTCCCTAGGGGTAGTTATTTTCCTTGGCATTTGTTTTAGGTATTTCATCTTACATTGTTTGTTTATTCAGACATTCAGTGTAAGCTGTTTTCCTACTTTCAGATCAGATGACTTGCTTAGGTTCTTGCAGTGTCAGTGTCTCATACTGGATAAGAATACGGAAGTCTGTTTCACAGTTTAATATCTCATTGACTAGAACTTACTTCCTTTCTGATTTTCCAGGTAGTAGAATTAGGTGTGTCCTCTACTTCATGCAGTATGTAGTATTTTTGTGGGGAAGTGGAACCGCTTTAAAACAGTTAAAATCATGCATGTAGATGTTCTGTTTCTGAGGGCTATTTGAAAACGGGCTACCCTAATGAACATATTTCTGTCTAGGAATGGAGTAGCATGAAAGGTTGGCTAATACCTCTTTCTATACTTTAAGAAGCTTTAGTTGTTTTAAGAGGATTTAAACTTTAGTAAATATATTTTACTACTGAGGTGAGGTGGAAACAGAAGAGTAATGACTGCTGAGGGAAACCAATAGCAACGCCTAGAGATAATTGGCTTTTATTAACTAATCTTCTCATGTCAGGCATGAGATGTACAAAGCTATGAGTCAATGAGTTGGCAGTGGTTACATTTCTAATGAGTTGCATTTAGAGACTGCAATAGTGAATATTATATGAATATCCTAGTGCTGAGGGAAATCATTAGGTTTCATTTTGATGGATTACTGAATGGCTACCTGACTTCCTGCCCATGTGATTCTATTTGCAAAGCTATGAGAGATGACACTGACCTCATGCTGCAAGGTTCAGGTAAGAACTGAAGCACATTTCCTTATATACTATCTTCCTGTGAGATGCATGGCATGGTTTTTTAAAGACTTGTTGGGATAAACTTCCATCAAAAACACAAGCTCCTTAAGTTCCTAGTATTTGCAAGCTGTGACTCCTTGCCTGTTGCAAATACATTTCATCAGACCCTTCACTGCTTTATACAGCAGGGGAAGGAAGTCCATGTTATGTTTGTCAGGTCTCATCATGTGGAAAGAAAGTAAATCCAATTAATGATACTACAACAATGATATTGTGGAGATAACAAGGTCATATAGGAATAGATTTTAAAAAGAGGTCCATGATTGGTAAGAACAATGGGTATATGATATCTGACACAGATACTTTTAGCTTAGCTGTGTTTTGAACCTGATTACATTTCATATCACCTTCATTAGAAATTTGTTGTGACTTGCGAAGCCTCAACAATGTCCATAACCATTTTCGGACTCCAGCAACTAAGACAAGATAAGCCCAAAATGGAGATAATAAATGCTAGATGGAAATGATGAGGTCTAAAGCTCAGTTTCACCTGTTTTTTTTTTTGTCAGTATGAGTCATTATCACTGTGGCCAATGTCTGGTACAAGAATCTTTCAGTGCAAGATATTCTGAACCACTAGCATATTACTATGCACCAAGGAAATGGGAACTGGCAGATTCAGTAAAAAAACATTACAGTAGGGGAAAAATACATGACCTGTCTTTATAAATTTCTCTGAATGTTTTGGGGTTTTTAGTGCCTTTACAAGAACTGACCCCTTTCCCGAGCCAGGGTATAATCAGAGTTCATGAAATTAGTATTGCTTCAGTCTTTGATGTTTACCAAGAGTGCTCTTCTCAGTGCCTGCAATGTACCCAGAATTACCTCTCTCCGCACCTCACACAACATTAGGTGAATTGGTAGTATAATTAAGTACGCCGGAAAATTCATTTTTATTAGCCTTGTTGCTCCTTCTACTTTTGGGACCATCTGGGTGTCTTTATCTCATATTGCTCTAATTTCTGTTTACGCATCCTGGTATTTTTTTATTATGTCTTTTTCAGTGTGTATGGCAGTATAATTCCTGGGTATAACTATTTTAATGATTAATTACACTTTGTACTTTTTTCTTTGACTATTATAGCTGGTTTTCTTGCTTCTTCTTTCATAACTGTTGGTATTTCATGATATGATGTGATCAAAACATCAGTAAGTTTTTAATGATTCTCAGATACCTGTATGTTGTAGTGTTTGCAAATTCCTCATTGTAACTTCTTGTCACTACACTGATTCGCAGCCATGAGTCTATCCCAGCCAGCAACAAGATGTGCGGCTGTTTCTAGTTCTGTCTTATAGAACCTGCATTTATCTGTGTTTTCTGCTTTTTCTACAGACTCTGTAAACCAACGTGTACATGATATCCTATCTCGAACTGCCAGTATTAGCTTTTCATCTTTTAGTTTAAATTCACCTCTCCTTAACCATTCATGTGTCGGATCTTGAACAACGTGTGGTTGTTGCACAAGTTGTCTATAATTGCTTCTATAATTGTGTGCTTTCCAGTTTTCTTTCCTTTTCTTCAGGTCCTGTTCTTTACATTTTTTGGCACTTTTTGTGGCTGCCTGATTTTTGTCTACTTCTGGTTTGATGGGAACTTCTTGCATTCCTGCTATTGCACAGTGGCTATGCTGACGTTCCTGTTTATGTATAATTTTGGTGTCATTAGTAGGTAATTTCTGTGATATTTCTACACTAATCTCCTGCCCTGAACCATGCAAACACATTTTTAAACTGAAATTCAGAAAGTACTTCTTAAATGGTTTGTCTCCAGGCTTCCACAGCCTCCAGATTGCTCTTCCTTGCCCTGTCTCATCATAAGCCCTTCTTATTGGGGGGCTTGGGCAGAGGCAGGGATCACAGCTATCATCTTGAGAGCAGACCCAAGATTTTTATTATGTATTTTTTATCCTACATCACCACCCTGGCAGGCTGATGTGCTGCATACAGAGCAAAAAAAAAAAAAAAAAAAAAAAAAAAAGATTAACTGGGAAAAAGATTCAGTCTATTTTTTGTACATGCTTGGTAGATTTTATTTGTTTTCAGCTGTTTTGGCATCTAGTACATATGTAGCTTTCTGATCTATCAGAACAAAGTTACAGTCCATTCCTTTTAGTGTGTCTTTATTTTGTATTTATTGTTATTACTGCTGTTCTGCTCACTCATGGTGGAGTTTGTTTTTAATTCATTTGTTCTCTGCTGTTTGTGCATCAAGCACCTATGGACCATTCTGAGTCACTGGAAAAATAATTTGAGTCTGTTCTTTACAGTGCATTTTTGTTTTGTATTTAATGTTCTCATCAGAAGATGCTTCAAAGAAAAGTATTAGATAATATTGTTTTCATCAGTGATGTTACTGATTTGACTGTTAACCAATAAATCTCTAGATATGTGCTAACACACTCTAGGGATTGATTCTATAAACTTTTAGAACTGAATCTAGAAATGTTTGCTTTATTCATTGATGTTTGCATCCCTCTCAGTGAAATTAACAAATCCATTTTACCAGGTGGAAGAACATGATTAAGCCAGATTTCACTATTCCATTTGAAGTAAGAGTGCCTAAATCGTGTTTAACGTTTGATGTTACGACTGTTTGTACCTCCCTGCTCTGCACATAAAACAAGCCTCCTGGGTATTATTCTCTTGACATTGTTATAAGAATATAATAAATAAATACTAGTTTATGACATGTAGGGGAGAGTAATACATTTGAGTAAGTTCCACATAGGTAACTGCTAGGAAAACTGAATACGTTGGGGATAGGACTGAAAGTGAGAAGCTGCATTGCTACATGGCTGAAGGTAGTAGAATGCAGGGGGTGGTGTAGTGATGTCAGGAATTAGAAAAAGGGTAATGGTGTACTGCAGGTGTGATTCCTAGGCCCACACTGCTTTTCACTGTGTTTGTTTCTCACATACCAAAAGGAATATAGAATAGGACCGTTCTGTCTCAATCTCTCTCTCTAGATCATTTTAAAATAGTTGCAATATTGGTGGATGGGGCAGTCTGTAAAATTGACCATGGTACTGTTCAGTCAGGTATCAGGCAAGGCACACATTGAGAACTGTGTGTAGTTCTGGCACCTATATAAGGAGAAACATCGGTATGTTGGAAGACATCTGGGGAAAAGCCACCAGAAGTGTGTTTAGGATGAAAGGGAAGTGATGTCACCAGAAATTTGAAGACACTAGAAGAGGCAGGGGAGAACATGATATAGGTGTGCAAGATGCTGTTTGGGGAGATTTAAAAGGATCATTTTAGAAAGGAAGGACAGAGGGAGTAGGAAATATGGGTAGCAGATTTTAGGGCCCAGCTGCTTTCTGGATCTGTAAAAATACTTCATAGAAAGAGCTGTGGGATTCGGTAAATGGCTACCAGAATGGATGGAGAACAAGGAAAGCATAGAGAAAAGAGGTCATGGGACAGGTGGAAAACAGCTGTGGAAGGAAAGGAGTGACTGTGAGATAGACTGTTAAATGTACTTAAATGGAAGACTAGAAAATCTTACAATTTTCTATTGATGTCAATTAAATACAGTGTAACGTGAAGATCATGAAACGGGCATGCAGCATTTGTCATTTTTCATGAGGTATTCTAATTATTAATTTGCTCCTGATTTTCATTTTGAAGTAACAACATCTGAGATACCGAAGGAAGATGGTGGTGGTGGTGCTTGTTAAATGGTTTGAAGCATAGGTGAAGGATATGACATAATGGGAGAACAGCAGCATATGGAAGTGCAGTATGCATCACAACACAGCATTCATGTAACTGTGCATTTCTAAATGCCGATTAGAAATGGGGGCAGTTAAGAAAGATGTTTATTTTGTTTTTTGTTTATATTTGCTTTCTTGGGTAGTACACTGATTATAAATGACTAATTGCAGGCACAGCCCAGGATAATGCAATATCAGGTATTCATAATAAAAACAAAATTACAATGATGCATAAGAGGAGCAAGATGCCTAAAATGCAATAGAAAACAGGGATGCAACATAATGTAGGAATTGATTGTCTACAGCATATTGTATATTGGTCCGAATGGAGAGATGAAATCAGCAAGAAAAGGAGAGTAGTATTGCTGGAACTGTATTCATCCTGAAGTCTTGGTTAGCACCTTCACGTAGTGGACTTTGTTTTCACATAATCTCACAGATGACACTGACATTGACTGTATTTTATGTGGCATATATCATGGAGAAAGGTAGATTAAAAAGTAAAAAAGAAGAATATGTGAGAAGGTAGATGATAAACAAGTGCCCACTCCTGGTGTATGCACTTATACCAGGAATGGAAAAAAGACAGTGTAGAATCCTCTGTGCATGGAAACATACCTACCACAGGATTAGACCAGCCTCAGGAGGAGGATGCCCCCTAAAGCAGAAGAAAGCAATCTACAACAAACAAAAAGTAGGTCAAAAAAGGGGCATAGGGATGATAAAGTGGACTGTGCTTCAAACCATTTAAGGAAGAAAGTATGAGTTATTTTTACTCAAGAAGCCCAGAATTTCCCAGACAAAGGATATGCAGGAAGATTAAGAGAGAAAATAGTTGACAGAAAAATACTCTCATATGAAAAACTGTCAAAGAACAAATAAACATTTGTATTTATTAATACAGCAGATCCATGAAGCACATTACATAAACAAAGAGACTCTGGTTCACCTGGAAAAGAGGCAGAGGAAGGGCAAAAATACAAAGAACAAAACCCAGAGATTTCTGAAAGGTCTAAAAAAGAAGTGTGGACATGGGAAAGAAAACGAGATCTGGCTTGGTGCAATATTTATGCAAAGTAAAAAGCCACACTAATCAATACAAAAAATTAGCTCCAAAGATATTTGAAGAGAAATGCAGACAAAGGCATCCGGATATGGAAAATTTCACAATAAAAAAATGAGAAAACAAAGGGGAATGTAGAAAAGAGGATTAGTAAAGTATAAGTTAAACAAATAGAAAATGAAGTTATGAATTATCTACAAAATGAAGGATTTAATGTGGAGCATCCAACACGGGCAATGTCACAGCATGACGGAACAATGGGTCCCCATATTAAGGAGCAGCAACTGGAGCAGGAGGCATCTGAAGAAGATTTGTCACATGATCATTCTCTGGAGCCTTCCACAGGAGACTGGTATGAAATCCCAATTGAAGTTGCGCAGCAAGGGAAGAAGCAGAAAACAACAATGGCAACTCTGACACAGGTAATGTTGCAGAGTGATGGACCAATGAGTTCCCATATGAAGGAGCAGCAGATAAAGCAGGGTTTCTTTGAAAAGGATATGTCACAGTAAGATGTTCTGGAACTTTCTGTGGCGTTCTTAAAAGAGCTAGAGAGCAAAGATGATGCTCTCAGTACAGAAGAAATTATCTAAGAGCAGACCTGCTTGATTTAATAAAGATGGTTAGACATATTAAGATAGATGAAAGAAATAGATTACAGAAAGTAAATAAGTCCAAAAATGTTAGAGGATTAGTAAAACAGACGAACAAAGTAATCAGGACTATTATGAAAACTTTTACTTGATACAACAGAAATAAATAGGATATATATTAGTGTGCAACTAAACTAATGACAGATAAAATGTTACCACAAAAACATAAAGTAATAAAGGAAAGGAACAAGTAAAATGCCACCATGGATGCATCAAATAGAGACAGGTAAGAGCAGTGAAAACAACAAATATGACTGTTATAAGAATGTAGAAAAGGGGACAGATCATCAAAAATATTTAGAACGATAGATGTGGTAAAAGCAATGCACAGTATTAAAATAGACCAGGATATGTCATACACTGTTGCCATTAATAAGCAGAAAAACCTAGAAGATATACATATTTTTTTTCATGTTTTGTTTTATATATATATATATATATATATATATATATATATATATATATATATGTATATATATATATATATATATATATATATATATATATATTTTTATTTTTTTATTTTTATTTTTTTCTGCAGCAGGGCTAGCCACCCAGTGGTGTACACCTTGGCTCAGATGATTGTCACCGACCCCATGTGCAAAATAAGAAAAAGGGTTGAGGACGGATTTGTTAAATATTTTGCGGTATATTTTTGTGATATTCGGTTTTTACTTATTTGGCTTTAAACATAGGCTTATACTCACACCTGCTATGTGTAATACCAGGTGCCATTAGCATTTGACTCTGGATGACTTTTTGCTGTGTGCAGTGTTTTGGTTTAGGAAGGGTTGATGTTTTTTCTTCTTCTTCTTCTTTTGACTGTCCCATGATAACAGGTTTAATTTGCAGTTGAGCTGGTTTAGCCCTGGGATAACAGCACGTTGCCCAGGGTCATCACATGCTTAGCTTTTACTATGCTTACTGTTTATGGTGAAGCCCTATTCTCAAATCAAATAGCTGGATTATGGAACTCTCTACCCCACACCCTCCAAAACACACCTGAATCTACCAGTTTCAAACAACTACTATCTGAACATCTATCCAAAAACTGACATTGCTCCTGCACCAAACCTGACTGACAAGGTATCTATAACTCTATCAACACACTGTCCACTCCTGATCTCATTTTCTTCCTCTCCTCAGTGTTTATTACTAAATATATATATATATATATATATATATATATATATATATATATATATATATATATATATAAAATAAATATATATAAAGGAAATCTCATTTGGTCATAATTATTGTTTAATATATACATACTACTAACTTTATTTTTTCCTCACAGTGATCTTCACTGAAATGCTTGTGTTTTTCTTTTTGAACCTGTATCTACTAGAAAAACTGTATTAAATACTTTGTATAGAATAACTAGATGATGTGTATTCTGCACCTTACTATATGTATACTATTATACTAATTATTGTATTTTGCTTATATTTCTGTGGAGCTTTTCTCCCCAGGCCTCTGCTGAAAATGGGCTTCTGGCGCAGTCGGACTTTCCTGGTAAACAAATGTAAATACATAAATATTTTTTTTATTTATGTATTTATTTACTTGTTCATAGTGGGCTCATTTGGTTAAACTTTGTCATTCCTTGGATCCTGACTAGATAAAAGCTCATAATGGCAATATTTTAAAACATGTTTTTTAAAAAAATGTTTTGTGTCCTGTGATCCAGCTTATTTTCTCCACTCTGTTATAGATATGCCTGGGGATTCAGAATGCCAAACCCATGATCATGACCAAGCCAACACTGTTTAAATTGTGTGCACAACAAGGCTCAATGCTTATTATTATTATTATTATGCACGTGTCCACGCCATTGTGCATGATGATGATAAGCTTCTCTTTGGGGATGCAGTACAGACCCATGGCCACATCATTTACATGACCCTGTGGCCAGATTAAAGTATGAGGAGCTGTGGTAAACAATGAGTGTGCACCAGCATCTATAGCAGTCTTTGCAAGTCCAGACTCACAGACTACTACATTGCTGATATATTGTTGTAACTTAAAGCAATATATATGCAGAGAAATGTTTAATGAAAGGTAAAATGTCATGGATGGCTAAGGGTGGAGTGTAGAGGTGTTGCAAGAGTAACAGAAACTACAAAAATGGACAGATTGCAAAGGGAACTGCTGACCAAAGCAGGGAAGCAAAATTAATATGAAATTCTGTGAAACTTAGAAAGGAGAGGTGGGATGTAGTAAAGTAATATGATGTACTAACCTACACCCCTCCTGGCAACATTAGAGTTTGAAAAGTGTAATTGTACTATAATGTGAATGCCATTAAAAACAGAAAAAATATTCAGCTATATGGGGATCTGATCCATTCACTCTGTCCACTTACTTTCAGTTCTTAACACGATGAGCCAGAGCAGGCGTCACAGAGGCACATTTCAGGGAAATGTTGCACATTTGTAGACTGATAACAAGAAAGGAAAGACAGGCCTCATGGGAGTTGAACCCATGCCTTTTTTGTGATATTCTCTCAATCAGTGAGCTAGTAAAGTAAGCCACAGAAGCACTAATGATGTCATTGTCAGCAAATGCCTTTCAGGAAAAGGTTAAACATTTTCAGAGTGATAGCAAGAAAAAAAGACAGGCCTCATGGGAAATTTGAACCCATGTCTTGGCTAGTGATATTCTCTAAACCAGTATACAGTAGCAAGGGTAGTAACAGAATCATGCTGAAGGTATTGCAAGAGCCACAACTGAAAGAGGAAAACTGAAGACACAGGAAAATGTAAGATTTGGGGAGGAATGAGATATAAAAGATTTGGAACAAGAAAGAGTGTGCAAATCTCTTGGGAGAGATGAAGGGGCAGTGATACAGCATGACAAAGTGAGAACAAAGTTCAGTAAGGAATATTTTAGATGATTAAAATTAATACTGAAAAGTGTTTTGTCAACTTGGAATAAAGTTAAAGCTATAAATCACCTTGTACTTCCTGTTTTAACTTACAACTTTGGAGTGATTGACTGGCCACAAAAAAGCTGGATGAGTTTGACAGGAGAAAATTGCTTCATGCCCACCAAATGATATACAAGAACCAGTGTTTGCACAGATAATATATCAGACCTGTCTTAAGTAGGCAAGGACCTCCCTGAAATCAGCTATACATATAGGTCGGTGATTGCTTGCATATTTATTGACGTCATCAAATCCAAACATGTTGAAAGTTCTAAAACATGAGGAAATACGTTTAAGTTGACCTCTTTCCTTAGGTTAGCAGAAGCCATTAGAAAAAAAAGCAGGCATGGAAATCCAGCCAAACATGGATGAAAACACAAAGGTGACAACAGAAAGAGCAAAAAAAAAAAATATAAAAATAAACATAAAAATAAATAAATAAATAAAAATACAAAGAATGGGATTAAAAAAAAACAGAAGTAGAGAGATGACAATTATAGGAAGAAGTATAGATATCTGCTGGAACAAATACACGCTGATCAAGAGTTGTGCGAATGGTTCAGGTGAGGTGAAATTTAAACCAAAAGATGAAAGGTTAATATTGGCAGCCCAAGATAGTGGACTGTATACTAGGTGGTTCATAAAAGCCATAGAAAATGTAGGAGACACAGACAAATGTAGGTTTTGTGCTACAGAACTAGAAACAGTTACACATCTTATTGCAGGGTGAGATAAAGTCATGGCTGAAAGTTTGTATACTGAAAGACATAACAAGGTGACAAGGTTGTTACATTGCAGACTTTGTATACATTACAACATAGACGTAGCTGAGAGATACTGGAAACATGAACTGCAAAGAATTGTTGAAAACGATGAAGTAATGTAATCCAAAAATAACTGGTGTTAGAAAAGCCCAAATTCAGGGACAGATTTTACGTATTGCCATTACTAATGTGGGGACTGGTACAATAACAGGATTGGCATCACCATGTATTCTCTGCAAGATATGAAGTCTGAAACTCAAATAGGTGTAATTATTTAATGATGTCAGTCCTCAAAGATTTTGCAGAAAAGTTCAGAGTCTGTAAGGAACACTCCCATAAATATGAGAAAATCATGTAGACTTTCTTCAAATATCTGGAAAATTGAGAGGTACAGGTGAGGGACATATTCTTTTTTTTTTTTTGTGATACAGATGCTTTCCCCACCTTTTTTTAAAGAAGAGAAAGTTAGGGAAGGAATTCAGGGAAGTAAGAGGTAGGTAACAGGGAAGGACAGACATGACTGACAGTGTGTGGGGTAACACACGGCGGGGGGACACAATAACTAAGGAAACATCAGACAAATAGAAGGAAGTAAGGGGGGAATTGTAAAACAAACAAGGGTAGACATGTTCAGAAAAGGGAGGGGAACACCAGGTTGGGGAATAGGACTGGGTGTTCACAGAGGCAGCCTCTGCCAGTTTAGATCCAGTTGGAGACTACTGATAACCCTGGGTACTATCACCGTTGGGTTCGAACACAGAAGGCGGAGTCATCACTGAGCAGGGACATGACTAAACAAATCTCTGGATGATGCAGGAATCTGAACCTCCTGACTATTATCTCCCATACAATCTCTGCCAGCTCATGACGTGTGACAAAGGTGTCAGCTCCACTTGCACTATTACTGGTGGGCACCACTTACCAGTCTTTGGTGTAGGACTACTTTGTGCAGATAGTGCTGTTAGGGCAGGACAAATGGAGGCAATTGTGGCAGGCTAAGATCCACATGTATTGGGTGTTTCTGCTGGTGGTGGTTGTGGTAGTACTGCCTCTACCACTGCAGGGGAGAAGAGGCCTTGCCAGTGGGATGGATGCAGGTTGTTGTACTGCTGCATATCCAAATAAATGTATGTAGGAGAAAGGATAGTGACAAAGAAGGATGGGGAAAAGAAATGCAAACATAATGAAATGTGCATTCTTAACTATGCTGATAGTAATACAATCTAGCAGTATACACTTTTAATTGTCGCACTTAAACAGGAATTTCATCAACATGTTTGTCTGTATATACATTACGTGGGGGGGGGGGAGATAAACCAAAAGCCATCCTCGCATATAGTCTGCCAGATATAATAATAACAGCAGAAGCTATTTAGCAAGACCACAAATGTGAGCTAGAGGTCAGAGATGCAATTTTATTTTTCAGAATACTGTACATATACAAAATTAGCATGCTGATCATACAATTATATTTCAATCACAGATAAGGGACAAATAGTCCTTTTGTACATTGTAAAACATTCAACAAATTATTATTTATGGATCTTACATATATGAGCCATCTAGTGGGGCAATGACTCAAACGGGACAAAAAATATATATGATGCTTTCTAAGACAACAGTACTTCGGGGAGGTTGAACCCACAGGCATCCTCACAATATTAGAGCACATAGACTTAACATGAGGAGCCACATGCCCAACTATACAAGAAGAGGGATGCAGAAATGCACTTCTAACATTGCTCAGTCATAGCAGTATCTCTGAGCTATGCCATTACTGACAGATGTGGTACTAGTTTATAAAAGTTATATGCAATTATTTTTAATACCTACTATTATTTCTATGAAAATGGAGACATTTTTATGACAGCATTTGTACTTACCCTGGCAGTTTGTTAGGCACTCCAGTCTGCTACTGTATACCTGACTATTCCTTTAAATCTCTTCAGGGGCTAGAGACTTAAAAAGTCATGATGTAAAATTTGTGGATGACACACAGATAAAATAAATCATTTTTACAGTACTCATGTGGTAACTGTACCTTAACGTCATCTTCCCATCAGTGAAGGAGATCAGGATTGTGACTTCTCATGTGACTGTAATTGTTAAGGGACAGTTCCTTCTACCTGAGATGCCAGTAGGATGGGTGACAGCCTTGCTCAAACTATTCTAGGCATCAGCCATATACTGTGACCTGTTATAGGCCTTTTGCCAGAGCCTAGAGCTGTGCTTCTTATGGAGGATGTCCAGGAAAATCTTGGACTCCTCCGCACACTATCTCTGTGCCCTTAAAGGAGCCTAACCTTCTCCTTTTACTGACAGATGTTTCACACTGAGGAATTTCAGGGAAAAATGGCAGACCATTGGTGTCCAGAACAGTTGTCATGTTTCCCATCCTTCATGTAATAATAGACATCGATAGGTATTTCCTTTGTGTGATGAATGACAAACTAAGAAAATATAGGTACTGTATTATTATTATGGTACCAATGGCACATTAAGGTGTGAAATATGTCAGTCCTCCATCCTGTGGTATGCTGTTGAGAATACATGCCCTACAGCAACTCCATCTTCAGATAGTTAAAAGTAGCATGGCAATTCTCTCACCCCTATAATTATGGGCTGTCTACACATATCTGAAGCTGCCTGCGGAGTCTCAGGCATGTGTACGGCATCATATAGAAATCTACACAATATTTATCAGGTTTGTTGTGCAGAAACAATAATGAGCTGAGCCCTAATTAGCAATAATTATCACACCCAGAGGGGTAACTCTACATGATGTAAACAAGACAAGAAGCACAGAGACTCATCATGCTACAGAAGTAAGAAAATGAGAAAACTGAGAAGAGGGTTTTAATCTTGGGAGCAACATTTGCTTAAAGCTTTTCTTCTCAGTAAGGTATCTGCTTATATAAGGTAAGTGCTACTTTTTACACATTCATTCAGTTATCAGACATTAGGTTTGACTGCTCCTATACTTTAATTCCTGCGTGGGATGACAATTTGTCAGTAATGTTAAGATTTGTTGGCCAAAGCTGTCTTAGTGGGTACATTGCATGTGTACTACAAGTAGTATACTGCAAGATTGTTAAAGTGGATGAGAGACACCCTCTGGGGCTCATATCCTGAATAACGTTCAATCCATCTTTGGTGTTTTGTGCCTTGTGTATATGTCAGTAGCTATAACCTTAGTAGCAGCTGGTATTGTAATGGTCATGTGTTATTCTTCAGTTGTACTTTGGTAATTCTTTTGTGGGAATATATGCTCAGTACACATACCATACCTGATATTTACTTTAAAGATTATGGGTACAGATATCTAATTATTGCTCATGAATTAAGCATATTATGTAGCCTAGTAGGATAGGGGTGTTGTATGGATGTGTAAAGGCCATACAAGAAGAAGGCTGTTAATTCCCCTCTTTTCCATACCAACAGAGCGATACCTAAAACATAGGGCCCTGATTAAAGTACTATATCTGGTGGTCTATCAAAATCCATCCACAAGCTCAAATTTATAGGTGCAGAGAATGAGATGGTACTACATACTCTCTGTGTCAATGGCTGATGACCTTTTGATGCCCTTGCTACTTACCGGTCCTTCTGTGACAGGGCTGAAATTATCAAAAGTGTAAATAAAGTGGGTGGTTAGGACTGCAAATATGCCACAGGACCACAAATATGATCAATGCTACCACCCACTGAGCAGAGGAATAGAGGCAACTGATGGTGGGCTTTTGACCAAGTCACATTTTATACAGATAGAGGAGTTCCTGGCCCCACTTAAAGGCACCATCACACACTCAGATTCCCACAGTGTGGTGCAGGATGTTGAGGCAGAACTGGACATGGCCCCCAGAGAGTTTGAAATGCAGATGCCCAAGGTATGTTCATTAAATCTGTCTGATGTATGGTATGTGGGTACATTGAGAATACAAGTGCCATGCTCATCTTCACAAGGTATGAGCAACAGTATTAATTTTTATCATATGTTTATAGGTGTAAAACTCTCAGTTTCATGTATAGCTGTAATGCTGGGTCATACTTACAATGGATTTTTTTTGCTTTAGTGTATTCACAGGTGATTCTTTATTTGGAACCAACATTGTGGAACTGCCCCCATCTGATGATAGAGAATGTGTAGCCTCTGATAATGCTGGCAAGGGTGAGCTGGCACAGTCGGGGGGGGGGGGTATTTGTTGTGTGTTTGACACAGGGAGTGTGACCATCACACCATCTACACAAACCATGAATACAGTGTCTCTCTCTCTGCAGATGCACAGGATACACAAAAGGACTGCTTGATGAGGGCACTATAGATCAGAGAAATGTGCTGGTCGTCAATAGACAGATGTTTGAATCTGTCCCTAGCAGTCATGGACACGGAGGTCCACACAGGGACGATGGTAATAGTGTCCACCAGAGATATGGTGTGCCAGTGGCTGCAACTGAACATATGTGCAGGACCATTGTGGAGGCACAGATTAGTTCCACTGCAGCTGTGGCAGAGACAATGAGTGTGATTCATAGGTTCATAGGTAGGTACTAGTCTATCGGCCCAAGGGCCTAAGTAAGCCTAGCCAACAAGGTTCCCTGGCTTATGCCACCCAAGAAAGTTATTTTCCTGTGCCCCTGTCGAGCAGAGCCACAGAAGTGATCCCCGGGGTGTATTTCCTATTACCCATCCACTTATCAAGATTACTCTTGAAGAGTGCTAATGAGGAACTTTGCTTGACATAGATGGGTAGCTTGTTCCAGAGTATGGGAAGTCTCTGGGACAGGAATCTATCCCTCCAGCATGTCCTGTTTATTGTGGTGACAAGGGTTAGGTCCCAGGGTTGGGGGTTGGTTTAATGGTTAAGGTGTTTACCTCACAAACGCAAGGTATCAAGTTTGATTCTCACAGTGGGAAGTATGGCTAGGCTTAAAAAGGCTCCCTGGGGTCATTAGCCTAGTAATCACTTATGAACCTATGAACCTGTACGAGCATGTAGCTCGGAGGGATTGGGATTTCTTTAGGTGTAGCATGTCTAACAGCTCTGGGTTTGACATAGCTTTATATGTTAGGCAGAGATCACCTTGGAATAGGCGATATGCTATGGAGTAAAGCTGGAGTTTTCTGAGATGGTCAGTGTAGGGCATCTGTTTGATGCCAGTAATCCTCTTTGTGAGGTACTTCTGTGGCCTTTCCAGCTGCTGCAGATGTCTTGTGAGGTACATTCCAAAAGGGGGATTGTACTCTATAATGGGTCTAATGAGTGTTGAGTAGAGGGGAACAATGACCTCTTTTTTCCTAGATGAGAACCCTTTTATGATGAGGTGTGCCATGTAGAAGGATTTCCTGACTACTGTGGCGATGTGATTATCAAAGGAAAGACTACTGTCCATCTGGGTCCCCAAGTCTCTTATCACACATTCGGCATTAAGTAGACTGCTGCCTATTTGGTAGTTCATGGGTACAGAGGTTTTAACAAAGGGGATGACAATGCCCTTTTTGGCATTGAGCTTGACCCTATGGCTCTGACAACAGGCATCTGTCTCAGTGAGGTCCTTCTGTAGGATGTCCACATCATTTGGGGACTCAACTATGGCTCCTAGTTTGCAGTCATCTGTAAACTTCATTAGCCAAAGGCCTTCTGTGTTAGCCTGTAGTTCAGAGAAGTAGATACCAAACAGGAGAGGTCCCAGAACTGAACCCTGTGGTATTCCACTTGTCACAGGTTTGAAGTCAGATTTGGAGTCTGCAACTTTTACAGTGTGGGTTCTGTCAGTGAGCCAATTGGCAACCCATCTTGTGAAGTAGGGATTTATACCTAGTTTAGTGAGTTTAGCTATAATTCCAGAATGGAGGATGGTGTCGAAAGCCTTGGCGAGGTCAAGATAGGCTGTGTGAACCACCTTACCCTCATCTACAGCTTTGGTAACAGCCTCAAAGAAGTTGATCAGGTTCAGGAGGCATGATCTGCTTTTCACAAACCCGAACTGGGTGGGGTCCAGAGTTTGGAGGTTACCAATGTCTTTGTTTATCAGTGCCATGATGATATGTTCCATGCTCTTACAGACCAGGCTTGTCAGGCTAATAGGGCGATAGTTCCCAGGATCAGTGGTGGCTCCCCCTTTGTGGAGTGGGATAACTGCTGCTGTGTGCTATTCAGTGGGCACAAAGCCTGATGTGAGACTATGATTGAACATGGTGCTTAGGTGGGGAGCCAGTTCGTTCTGAAGTTCGTGTCAAACACAGCCTGGGATGTTATCCGGTCCCATTGATGCTGTGTTTTTGGCTTTAGAGAGTGCAGTTTTTACCTGCATAGTTGTGATTACAGGGACTCTGCATTCTTCCTGTACAGTTATGGGCCCTTTAGGGGGTGAGAGGGGGGTAAAGTTAACACTGAACCTATCTTGGACTTTGGCAATATCAGCTGGTTATGTAATTTTCATGCCGTTGTGCTGTAACTCAGAGCAGACCTGGGTGTTGCCATTGAGATTCTTGACATTTTTTTTTTTTTATTATTTTATTTAACATTTTTTGACCAGGAAAGTCCGACTAGGTTCCACAGAGCCTGTTTTCAGCGGAGGCCCAGGGAGAAATGCTCCAGACGCATGTCTTTGGACATAGCTATAGAATGCTTTGTGGTTATCCCTAGAATCAGTCGCAATTTTGTTTTTGTAGCTAGCTTTGGAGGATCTTATAAGGGATCTCAGCTTCTTACTGAGGCTGACCAGGGAACTCCTCCACTCATGGGATTTTACTCTCTTTTGCAACAGTTTCTTCCTTCAGTTTTAGAGTTTGTTTATGGCAGGGGACCGCCAGATTGGCTTCCTTTTTTTTGGGAGGATAGCATCTTGGTTCTGTTTGGGATAGCACAATCCATGCACTCTTGTAAGTGCTTATAGAGTGCATCTGTGTAGGATTCAGCAGTCGTAACTGTATTGTCCATCTGCATGGGTGTCATGAAGTTTGTCACTTCTGTCTTAAGAAGCATGAAGTTGACTTTGGAGAAATTTTTTACCATGATTTCCTTAATGGGGGGTGGGGTGGGATGTGGATATCTACAGTGATTAGCTTATGGTCGGATATGACCAAAGAGGAGTTGACTTCAGGTGTGGAACACTGGTCACTCATGTTGGCACTGACTAGGTCTAGGATATTGTTACCCGTGGTGGGTGTGCGGATAAGTTAATCCAGGGCATTGGAATTTATGAATTCCCGAAAGCGTTGAGTGAAAGAGTTGGTACATAAGTAGTTTTCCCAGTTAATGGTGGGGTAGTTGAAATTGCCCATTATTAGGATGTTTGGTTGAACGCTAATATTTTCCAGTATATCAAGTAAAGAGGAGTGGGAATCCTGGGGCATGGTGGGAGATCTGTAGCAAGCTACAATTTGGATTGCAGTTTTTCCCAGAGTTAGTTGCACTTGGATAACCTCGGATGCATTATGCTAAGCAACTAGCCTGATGGTGTGGATATCCTTAATGAATATGGACACACCTCTGCCTTTGATGTTCCGGTCCAGGTTAGGTGGCCGAAAAGTGTGGTATGAGTTATAGCCTGGTAATGCAGGGGTGCTTTTTGGAGCCTTGAACCAGGTCTCAGTCACTGCACAGGTATCGATGTTCTCCATTTTACGGAGTGCCTCGAGGGAGTGCATTTTGAGAGTTAGACTTCTAGCATTGAGTAGCATTACCCTCAGTTTTTGCTTGCCTGTAAATTACCTTTTTTACATATAGTTCAGAGTTTTATTGCAGGAATCACAGGCCTCCCAGAGATTAAAGCCCATTTTCCTTTGCTTAGGCTGTTAGGTACTACATAATACAAGATTTCACGTGATTGGACCACCCTTTGACCTTATTCTTCTTACCATAGTTTATCTAATACACTTTGAAATAGGTGAATTCTGTTGTTCAGTTTGGTGATAACACTTTAGATGTAAAGCAGGCAGCTCTGGTTCTCTTTATTTTTAAAATGAAAACACTTACTGATTTGTGTTCTCTGGACTTTCACAACCATTAAAAAGACAATGGTTTATGATAATGATTTTATTTTTTATCAGACTATCAAATTTACATGACAACTCAAGTGCAGGCTTTGTTTTGGATGTTTTCGGGATTAACGGTATCTACTTATACACACCAAACTGTATTGTTGCGACCACCTCACACATACTTTGTCTTAACATTAGTTTTTTTCATATAAATGCACATACATCTTACATCATATAAGATTACAGCTGGAAGCACATACACACTATATCCCTGCATTATGGTGGTGAATTTGTCATTTGAACCTTGCCTAAAAAAGGCACTATAGGGGCAGCAAGAGCCTTAGCCAGTATCTGGAATCCCAAGGCTGACAGGTGCAGGCTATCTCTGGCAAAGCATCATGGTCTGTTGACCATGTTGTCCCAGGCAGACAGATACTGGATCCCCTTAGAATGACACCAGAAGCTTAGCCAATTGTTGAAGTCAATCATTTTGTCTTTGTACTGCGGTATCATTCTGGGCGATGGCAGGATGCTACTCAGGGCTAGGGTCATACCTACCTGGGCTACAAGATCGGAGAGCTCTTCCATGTCTCTTTTCATGTAGTCCAGGGAGGTACATCTCAGGTCATTCACATCAACATGGATAATGACAGAGTCATATTCGTACTTGTTGTGGAGTAACCTGAGTGAGTGGGTTATGTGGCGGATCCTGGCACCTGACAGGCAGCTGACAGTAACCTTCTCCTTGTTTAGTCTGGTGAGTGGGACATTAGTGTGCCTGACCTTAGAGTCACCTATGGCTAGTGTGTTGGGTACGTTGTTTTGCCTTATGGGCTGTGGTTGAGTGGCACACTGAGTCTGTGGGCTATGTGTCATTTGGGTTGTGTTGGGGGATGGAGGTTGCTTGCGTTTCTGCTTTGGAGGTCTCTGTTGCTTGAGCAGATTATTATTGAGAGCCTTCGTGAATGTTTTTGTGTTTCTATGTGTGGATTTTGGTGGTGTAGGTTTAGTGGGACTATGTGATGAGTGTGGTGTGGTGCAAGTGTTTACCTTCTCCTCTTGACTGTCAAGTTCAGTTTTATTTGGAGAGAGCTTTACCTCCAGTTTGGCTAGATAAGTGTATCTCTCACAGGTTGTGGTGTTGGGTGGTAGGAGGAGAGGGTTGTCTGTGTACATGAGACAATTGCTACATTGCCCCAAGATGCCCAGATTCATCAGATAGACAGGAGAGAACACTGGGAGCTGAACCTTGGACATGCCTGAATAAAAAACTACTTTCCTCTAGACAAGTGAGGAACGTGAGTATAAGAGCTGTTTTTCTCTAAGCAAGTGAGGAAAGTAAGTACAAAAACTGTTTTCCTCTAGGTAAAGAGGAAGGATGAGTGCTGTAGTAATTTGTATCTTATTTAGTGCTAACAACAAGTTCTGAACAAGTGCTGAGCACGAATAAGCAAATTCAAGTGCTAAAACTATGAATCTGTACCTGGATCTTGTGGTAGCTAGGCTACCTAGTGCTTATCACTCCCACTGATAAGCTAGAATGCTTCCTTCCAACACAGAAAGGCTTGGGGGGAGGTCAGAAGCTTACAAACAGTCCTGGATACAGCAGATCTGTATCTGGACTAGATTAGTTACAGGAAAGGTGGGAAACAAGTGCAAACGTGGGCTTTTAAACCAGAAAGCTGAAAGAGATGGAAAAGCTGCCCAAATGGCCAATAAACTACAATTTCGGGGCCAGAAACCACTCTTGTGGTAGATAAGCTACCTAGTGCTTACCACTCCCTCTGATAAGCTAGAAGGCTTCCCTCCAACACAGAAAGGCTTTGGGGGGCTCAGAAGCTTACAAACAATCCTGGATACAGCAAATCAGGCTGTGCATGCTGACCTTTGGGAGTGCACATCCCATATATGTTATTCATTGGTTAGACTGAATCATAAATAGGACCATGTAGTGTCTTCACAAGTTCATCTGGTAGGGATGAGCAGCAGTCCTCACTGATGGTCATCTGCTACATCCACCGATGTTAGCAAACATGGCTGTGGATGAGCAAGATCCTGCTCCCAAAGTGCTAGCACTTCCATAGCAGCATTGATTATTTAGGTGTCTACACCCAGGAGGGGGTGTCCCCATGATCATTGCTATCATTATGCTAGCACATCCCCATGCAGACATTGGTTAAGGTTATGCAGTATGTCAGCATCCAGCCAAGGATGTGGTAGAGCCAGCTGTCATGGGTGCAGGTGTGCATGGGAAGCTGAACCATCTGTCTTGTATCCATTTCCATGTCTAGTAGGCTGAACCGCAGTTCTGTACCAAGTGCTGCTCTAAGTGCTAAGTCTCTGTCTCTGCAGAGACACACACACACACACACACACACACACACACACACACACACACACACACACACACACACACACACACACACACACACACACCACCACAGCCCTAGTATGTCTCACACATCCACTGACCCTGTCCCTTCTTAATATTAACCCCTCCAATCCAGTTCTCACACTACCCATAAAAATCACTTTTTTGTTTTGCTACACCTCAGCACTCACACTCACACTTTGCTGTGAAAACATGCACCCTTGTACTTCCTTGTCCCCCTGTACAAATGCTGATAATGGTGCCCTGTTCTTTGTACGTTGTTATTGGGTTGCCTATTTCTAATGCACAGCTTGGCCAGCCTTTGCATGGGTAAGTACAGTTTAGTATTTTTGAATGCATCACTTTTACTGCAGTATATCTGCTTAATTATTTTATAGTTATGTTGTAAAGCTATGTGCAATCTACTCGCTTTTTGCTACTGCCAGGGTATACTTTGCTCTCTGCTTTCTGGCATGGTCATCCCCTGTTGCTGACCTTGCTGATACAACTGCTGTTCAATTATAATATTGTGTAACACAACACACATTGGCAATATTTTGGCACTCATCCTTGGGTTATTCTAAAAGTCACCAGTGAGTGTATCCAGAAAGTGAAAGCATGACTTCATCAGCCCAAACACATGCTCTGTACTGCTTCTGGTTTGCAGTAGGGTATGGTTGTACCCTTGGCCAGTTTGATTGTGTGAATTGTAGATGGGTGTCATGATCCAGGGCTCCAAGGCAAATCCAGCTTAACCAACAAGATGTGTGGGAATTCACCCCCTGCAAATGTTGATAGAGGTCATATGGGTGCCATATGTGGGAGTCATGAAAACTGGCTGAGTGGGCTGCACATATATTTAAAATGATACCCACTGTTTTTCAGGCCACCTGGCAGTTGATGGAGTGATACATTTTGTGATTCACATACCTCCTTCCAATTTCACATAATGGGGGCTTTTTTTCAATGTGAGTATAGGCTTTGAGCATCAGAGCTTTAGGAAAACGTGCTATACCATAGAACTTCCACATTGGGTAGCTCTCTCCTCTGGGATATGTAGAAAACATATATGCTGCCCCACATGCTAAAGTATGGCATCAAAGAACTGATGGAGGATTCTTGAAGCAGATGCCTGAGATATCCCACTTTGAAAACAGTAGGTCACTGAAAGGTCCCCATAGTTAATATATAGAGCCACAAATACCTTAGTATGCACTGGGATAGGTAGTCTACACCTCCCACAGAAGTGCAAAGGAAGTCAACTCATTTCCATGATTTCTGTCATAGTGTCCCTGTTTACACAGTAATGGCTCGCTATGCCGGTGTTGTGGAGAGCATGAAATGTTAAGCATGGTCAGATGACACTGTGCCTCCTGGTGCAATGCTGTGCGCCATCAGGTAAAGCAGCTGCAATGAGAGCATCTTGCAGATGCACATATACAATGGCTGCAGAAACTCCACATTATTTGCGTGATGTACTTCATCTGAACATGGCCAAGTTCAAATCTAAAGGAAGTGCAGCATCATTTTGCATCATTTAGACATTTATAAATTGGTCCACCATCTTGTTTTGCCTCACTATCATATGTCACACTTCTTTATATGTTCATTAGTGTATACATTTATGTACATACATATATATATATATATATATATATATATATATATATATATACGTATATAGTTTTGTACTTATGTATATATATATATATATATATATATATATATATATATATATATATATAAAATCTCTCTCTCTCTCTCTCTCTCTCTCTCTCTATATATATATATATATATATATATATTGTTGATGACATTCTTTAGCTTAGACTGTCATGTAGCTAGATTTTCTAAATCATATCCACCCTGCGTGCATACACTAATTAGACAAATTTGCCTAGCCCAATGGAGCAAAGTTTTCTGATTTTGGTCTATGGTTTTCACTTTTGCCAATTTCCTTTTTCAACCAAGAATCTATAGTTATGTAAAGAATCTCCACGGCAATACCCAGATCTGCTCTGAGCTACTGCACAATGGTACATCCTATACCGAGCCAACAGATATTGCCAATATACTGGCTGACAGATTCAGTGCCATCTTTACCCCTCCCCCCAAAGGACCAATCACAATGCCAGTAGATTGCCAGGCACCCAGTATTACTGCTGCACAGGTTAAAACAGCACTGTCCAAGGCCAAGAATATAGCTTCTATGGGACCTGACAATATCCCAGGCTGTGTTCTACATGAACTACAGAGTGAATTGGCACCTCACCTGTGTGCCCTGTTTAATCAGAGCCTCACCTCAGACTTTGTTCCTCCTGAGTGGCGCACTGCTATAGTCATCCATTTCCACAAAAGAGAAGCTACTACAGACCCTGGGAACTATCGCCCCATTAGCCTGACAAGTCTGATATGCAAAGCTATGGAATGCATCATCATGGACCTAATAAACAAGAATATATGGAATCTCCAAACTCTGGATCCCAAACAGTTTGGTTTTGTGAAGGGTAGATCATACCTGCTCAACTTGGTCAACTTCTTTGAGTCAGTCACCAGGGCTGTGGATGAAGGCAAGGTGGTTCATACAGCCTACCTTGATCTGACCAAGGCCTTTGATACCATTCCCCACTTAGGAATCACAGAAAATCTCAGTAAGGTAGGCATCAACCCCTATATCACTAGGTGGGTTGCAAACTAGCTCGCAGATAGAACCCACAGTGTGAAAGAAGCAGACTCCAAGTCAGACTGCCTACCAGTCACGAGTGGAGTCCCACAGGGACCAGTCCTGGGTCCTCTCCTGTTTGGTATCTACTTCACAGAAGTCCAGGCCAACACAAAGGGCCTCTGGCTATCAAAGTTCACAGACGATTCCAAGTTGGGAGCCATTATTAACTACCCAAGTGATGTTGACATCCTACAGAAAGGCCTCACTGAGACCAACGACTGCTGTCAGAACCATGGCCTTAAACTCAATGCCAAAAATGTGTCGTCATCCCCAATGGGAAAAACTCAGTTCCCATGAATTACCACATCAATGGTAGTCCACTGAACATAGAAGGCATTGTAAGAGATCTGGGAACACAGGTTGACAGCAACCTCTCTTTTGACCACCACATTGCCACTGTGGTCAGAAAGTCCTTCTATGTGGCACATCTCAGTACTAAGGGTTTTGCATCCAGGAAGAAAGAGGTCATTGTCTCCCTCTACTCTTCCTTCATTAGGCCAGTCATTGAGTACAATGCCCCATTTGGCATGTACCTCACTAGACACCTGCAACAACTGGAGAGGCAACAAAAGTACCTCACAAAGAGGATCCTAGGCCTTAAACACGTGTCCCTTATGGACAGACTCAAAAAACTCCAACTATTCTCTGTCTCATATCACCTACTTAGAGGCGATCTCTGCTTGACTTACAAAGCCATGTCTGACCCAGCTCTGTTGGAAATGCTACATCTAATGAAATCCCAATCTCTCCACACCACACGCTCCATAGACATCAACCTCATTACCACAATCGACAGAACGTGCTGGAGGAACAGGTTCCTAACCCAGAGACTGCCCATGCTATGGAATAGACTTCCCATACATGTCAAATAGAGCACCTCACTGGCCCTCTTCAAGAGAACTCTTGATGAGTGGATGGGAAATAGAAAATTCACCCCGGGGATCACTCCAGTGGCTCTACTCGACAGAGGCACTGGGAACTAAGGTCAAGTGGCATGACGCCAGGGTAATCCTATGGGCTAGGCTTGTAAAGGCTCCAGGGCCATTAGCTTAGTACACACCTATGAACCTATAAGGACACATTCAATTAGTTTCTAAAGCTATATTTTTCCACTGCAAGGATACTAGGATACTCAGCACAAGAATCTGGATATTATTTTACCATCTTTAACTGACGACCCCTTACAGTGTTTAAACCATGGCCTTGATTCCAATATACTTGATCTCAGTGTAAATGACTACTTACACTGAGAGCAGGCCACAAGCAGGTGTTTTGGAATCTGGTTCTCATAGTAAGCCTGTTAATAGACAGGTCTTACACCAAAGTGAGTCACTTATACTGAGAGCAAGTCTTTTGGAATTTGTCTCCACATGTTCAATATCTATTCATTGCTAATACAGGGATAATGTTTTTTATAACTATGTTTAGGATTTCTTTCTGGTTTATTTGTGAATGCGTTTCACTATTACAATGGTATTTATTTTATGAGAGCCTTCTATTATACTGCATTTTTAAGAGGTGTGAAACAGAAGTATACATTTTTGTTAAGATGTTAAGATTTATAGGAGAAATGGCCTATTAGTAGCCCTGTAAATTACCTTTTTTTACATATAGTTCAGAGTTTTATTGCAGGAATCACAGGCCTCCCAGAGATTAAAGCCCATTTTCCTTTGCTTAGAATGTTAGGTACTACATAATACAAGATTTCACGTGATTGGACCACCCTTTGACCTTATTCTTCTTACCATAGTTTATCTAATACACTTTGAAATAGGTGAATTCTGTTGTTCAGTTTGGTGATAACACTTTAGATGTAAAGCAAGCAGCTCTGGTTCTTTTTATTTTTAAAATGAAAACACTTACTGGTTTGTGTTCTCTGGACTTTCACAACCATTAAAAAGACAATGGGCAGGATTCACGAAGGCTTGCACTGAGTGTAAGAGGCGTGTAACACTCCATGCAAGCCACGCGATCCAGGAACAGCCCTAAACTCTGTGTAAGAGACCAGCTAAAATGTCTCTTACACAGACTGGGCGTGGATATGCTAAATACCTCACTTGCAGCTGAAAGGTATGCAAATGAGGTATATTAGCAATCCACAAAGCAGAAACCAGCCCGTGTAAGAGACGTTTCTGCAAAAATCAAAACGGAGCCATGTCAGCTCCAAATAATGGGTGCATATGTGTCAGGCAGCATGCCAATGGCCAAATATGTGGCCATTGGCAAGGTAACCCGATGCAAAAATTATAAAAATATAATTAACGCAGCCCCACGCAAACGGGTTGCGCTGTATAAAACATAAAAATGAAGGTTATAAACCCACAAATGTGGGTTTTATGCAATACATGGAATGCCAATGCAGGGACCAGCAGACCAAAAACAACATGGCCACCGTGTAGTGGTTGCTAAGGGGGGAAGCTGAGTCTACGACATGTAACTAAGCATTAGTAGGCAATCTCATGTAAATGAGGGTTAGGATACTGAATCCCACAGTCACATAGCAAATGAGCACAGTCTGAGTAGTGTAAGAGATACATAAGGGGGAGGAATAGAGTAGGAGATAGGTGACATCACAGGGGGGAATGGTAGAAATAAATGCAGTTCATTGGAGGTCAGTGTAACATGACAGATGACAGACACAGATCAGGGAAAGAGGAGTGCCACAAGATAAGCATGGGAAAGTCATGAAATGGAAGGTGTACACTGTTACTTACACCAAAGTTTCTTGCTGGGCGTGCATGCGCACGTGTGCGTGCCATGAAGCGCGAGTAGGGCAGTGTGCACGCGTGTAGGGCAGACTGAGCATGTGGGAGCCTGTTGGCAGAGTTGTAACACTGTGTACACGCGTTTTAACCCGAATAGGCAGATCCTGAACCGTGTAAGCATGTGTGCGCGCGTGTAAGCCACTGTGAGCGTGTTTCTGCTGGTATGCACGCTGCTCCCCCCTGAGGAAACAGAAAGGAAAAAGGAAGCAACAGAATTAGTAGGAAGCTAGCAGGGAATACTGCTGGAGCTAGCAGGTGAAAACAATTAGAAGCAGGCAATTACACAGGCAGAATAGTAGCCCAGCCCAGCACTTAAAACTCTGCAAACAGCAGTGCAGGATGTTTCTCTCAGGAGACACTGCAACACAGGAGTAAGCTATTAGAAGTGAAAACTGAAAAAGCTGAACTCAGAGCAGAAATGTTAGGGGCTGCCATAGCTGTCATAATGAGACATAGGTGACTTGCTGAGGGTGGTGACACTGCAGATGGTGCCAGACAACCCACAGTGAGGAGACGGAGAAGAATGTACAGGCCCAGGGTCACCTACCACGGGTTACATGAGCTGGAGATAGTAGAGCGCTATAGAGTGGACAGAGAGCTCCTGCAGCAAATAGTTGAGCTGTGCAGGCCACGCCTCACACACAGAACAAACAGAGGGGAACCCATCCCAGTGGAAACCAAGGTATGTGTTGGCCTAAGAATACTAGCAACAGGTACCTTCCAAAGACCAACTGGTGATATGATGGGGATATCACAGGCATCAGCCTCCAGGGTACTGCACCAGTTCCTGGATGCCATGTCAGCACATGTCGGTGATCATGTATATTTCCCCAATGCCCATGAGGTATTGACCAGCAATATGCGTCTCTTCCAGCAAATAGCGGAATACCCTGAGGTAGTGGGTGCAATAGACTGCACGCACATACGCATCAAAGCAACAGCCGGTGAGTGGGGTAGGGCCTACATTAACCGCAAGGGCTTCCCCTCCATCAACTGCCAGGTCGTGTGTGATGCCCAGGGCATAATAATGAATGTGTGTGCTGGCTGCCCTGAGAGTTACCATGATTCCCACATCTGGCATTTGACGCAGCTGTACCAGACATTTGCCAATGGGGACATCCCACATGGACACCTAGTGGGGGATGCAGGTTATGCACTGGAGCCGTGGCTGATGACACCCATCAGAAACGCACACACACCTGAACAGGAACGCCATAATGAGGCACATGCGCAAACACGTAATGTAATAGAGCGTGTGTTTGGGCTGCTCAAGTCACAGTTCCGGTGTCTGGACACATCTGGTGGAGCCTTGCAGTACACACCAACTACATGTACCCAAATTGTCATGGTATGTGCTATGCTACATAATATGATCTTGTGAAAACAACTGCAGCAGGACCAGCATAGGGCTGGGCCAAACAGCTCCCCACCATTGCCAAGGCCATCACAGGCAGAGCGTGACTCGGAGGAGGAACAACCTGAGCCTGCCCCAGTAGGCAGAAGGAGGCGTGCCCAGTATGCCCTGGCCTTGGCAAAGAGGCAACGCATAGCACATACACTGGCTCAGTAGGAACCCTGGGAATGATACCCCCTCTGACTCACTCAAATAATAACAGGGATGCCTAAAATGACATGACCTGCTCACAAACATGTACAGGGAGTGTAATATGTGCATCCGACAGAGGCAGCCCTGCAGCACCACTTGAGGCATGAATGCCATGTGTTAAGTAATGTAACACCATGTACTATATGCACACCTGAGGACCCTGACTAACATCCACCCTCACCAAGCATGAAGCCACAAAATGACGATGGGATGATCAATTGCAATAACTGGCTGAAGTAATGCAGTTAGTCAAAGGGGAGCCAATGTGTTCCAGCCTGGGAAGACATGCAGAGCATGACATGATGCACCACCTGCTAGGGTTGGCATGCACCTATCAGTCCAGGCCCCATGGATACTGGCAAAGGCTGTCAGTACCCACAGCATGCCCTGAATAGGTAAGTCTCAAAACACAAACCCACCCTCATAGGTACCACAAGGGATAGGAACCTAGATGTAATGCTACCCAATGCCAGAAGTCTAAACAGCAAGATCTGTGCAGTGTAAACGCACACAGTATGGAGAATGTAGATATCAGTCCTGTAATAGAAAACTGGGTCAAGGCTCACATCAGCACCCTAACACTACCAGGTTACACCTTATACTGTGCTGTACAGCCACAACACATGGAACAAGCTACAAAAGGAGGGTGACTAGCAATAAATGTCAAGGATAACCACACCCCTATGTTGGTACCACAACAAGAAGCAGCATGGATTAGCCATGGTCAAATACCAATGGCTAAAACCACCTCCCAGTATATAGCCTGCTGCAGACTACTGTCCTAATACCAGGAACTGCACCTGGCCTATGTTGGAATACATGAATATATCAAGCCCCCCAAACCACATTATATTGCTTGACTGAAAATACCCAGACATACACTGGGAGCATTATACTAGCACCAACACAGTAGGAGAAAAGTTCCCAGAATCCATAAACCAAAATGCCCAGGAACAACGTACCACTCCCACAAGAGGGGTAAGCATACTGGATGTGATAATCAGCAACATGTGTACTGGATGGCAAGATGAGAAGTGTATCCCTCACTGGTAAGACCAGACCATAGAGTAATCACACTGGATATACACATCCTGACCACAGTCCCTGGCCAGAAAACCACAGTGAAAAACATGTGTAAAGCATAGGTTGCACCCCTCCAAACCGATGTGGAATCCACAAAAGGCCCTGTGCAAGTGCAGAATATGGGACACACCACAGAACATGTTATACAGGCATTCCATGAACACAGCCAGGAATGCTTGGAGTATGCAATCACAAATAACAATAAGACACAATGCCATACACGCAGGCATCTGGCATGCTGGACTCCAGCCATTACCAAACCATGCAAGAGAATGAGGAAGCTACTACATGATAGAGCAAACATAAAAAGGGAAGTAATCACTGATCAGTAGTATGGCAATAAAATATGTCCACACATACAATCCACTAAGGCCAGCCACAACAAGTGGAATCTGTGAATCCAGAGGCAATGTGACACCTGCCCCAAGTACACAGACAACCCACAACTCCCCCCAATAAATACAAATATATGTGAGAGATGCAACCATGTATCCAAACCGGAGGCTGAGCACCCCCGACTCAGTACTGTCAAAACTAGTCAGGAGGAGAAGGTAACCACATACACCACAAACCCAGTCCCACATAGACCTATCACAACTGTAAACCAAACACATAAACACAGAAAAACATTCCCGGAGGCCCTAATTACAAACACACCACACCAACAGAAGCCTCCAAAGCAGATCCCAAGCAACCAAAACCTCCAAACATAGCACATGCAACACATAGTACACAAAGCTGGTGTGCCAAACAGTCACAGGCCAGTAGGAGAAACAACATCCCTGATACAGTTGTAATAGGTGTCTGTATAGGCAGACACACTGCTGTCCCACTCACCAGACTGAACAAAGGAAAGGGTACAGTAAGCTGCATGTAGGCTGCCACAATATGCCACATAACACAAGTACGCAGGTCACCCCAAAGCAAGCAGAAATATGATGCACTCATTGTCCATGCTGGTGTGAATGACCTGAGATGTACCTCCCTGGACTACACGTAAAGAGACATGGATGAGCTCTCTGAGTATGTACCCCAGACCGGTATGACACTGGCCATTTGCAGCATCCAACCCTCACCAAGAATGATGCCACAGTACAAACACAGAATGATCAGCTTTAACAGGTGGCACAGTTACAGCTGTCAGTCCAAGAGGGTCTAATGTCTGTCTGCTTGAGATGTCATGCATGACAAGCCATGCTGCTGTTCCAGGGATGGCTTGCACCTGTTACCCCTGGGCATCTGGATACTGGATAAGGCCTTTGCCACCTCCATAGAGCCGTACGTAGGCAAGGCCAAAAAGACTACCCACCACCCTAGAAAACATAAGTGGTAAGAAACATAAGGGTAATGCTGACCAATGCCAGATGTGTAAACTGCAATATGCATGCCCCTAAGGCACTTCCCAGTATGGAGAACATCGATGTCTGTGCAGTGACAGAAGCCTGCTGCAAGCCTACTGATAGCACACCAGCACTACCAGGTTATACCACATATCATGTGTTATGGCCCCAACACCTGGACCAAAACATCAAAGGAGGGTGAGTATCCATGTGCAGCACAGACACCCATACGGCCAGGTAACTGACAATGCACAAAGCAGCGGAGACCACCCATGTGCACCTAAGTGTAGTCAAAACTGCTGTACAGTCTGTAGCATGCGACAGACCACACTCTCACACACAAGAACTCCACCCAGACATCCTGAAGACACTGGACAGTATGAATGTCCCACCAAATACCAGACAAGGTACTCACAAATTACCACATAGGTGGTAAACCATTATGTATGCAAGGAGTAATCAGGGACCTAGGGACACAAGTCGACAGTAATCTGTCATGTGACACTCACAATGCCAATGTGGCTAGGAAGATTGTCGATATTGGACACCGTATCATGAAAGGATTCACATCTACATCAACAGAGGTCACTGTGCCCCTGTACTTTTCCCTTATCAGACCCATAATCTAGTACAATGACTCATATGGGATGTACCGTATGTGACACCTGCAGCGGTTCGGAAGACCTCAAAGGTACCCCACCAAGAGGATAAAGGGTGTCAAATATATGTCATATGCTGCCTGGCTGTAGACACCCTAGCTGAATGCAGTCACAGACTGCCTACACAGAGGCATTGTATGTCTGTTGTACAAGGCCATGTCCAACACAGGAGTAATGGACATGCTCCACCACAGGAAATGAAAGCCATTGGAGCTGTGAGAGTGACAGATGTCAGCCTCAACACATAATGAAATAGGATGTGCTGGAGGGACAGATACATAACCCAGAGGCTCCCCACACCCAGAAACAGGATCCCAATCCATGTTAGGCAGAGCCCCTCACTGACACCCCTCAACAGGAATATTGCCAAGTGGATGGATGATCGTACATGTACACTGGGGGTCTTCACTGTGTCACGACCAGACAGAGGCACAGTAAAGAAAATCATCAATGGCCATAATAGTCACATAGCAAGGGCCGGCGAAAGACACACACACTCTGGCTTGGCTTACTAATGCCCTAGGGTGGATAGCCTAGTATGAACCCATGAACCTATGAAGATACAAATTGTACAGGACACTAAGGATAATCACAAGGCGTACTTAACTGATGGTAGGAACCATGTTGGGAATCCACAGATATGCTCTGAATCACACAGATATTACAAACAACATACCAAACACACACACACATATTGCCAACATACAACCTGACAGGTGCAGTGCAACCCCCCCCCCCACAGAATGCAAAATATCTATCCCAGCAGACTGCTGGTCCCCTGACATTGCAGATGCTGAGGTAACAGCCATCATCTGCAAAGCAAAACACACAGCAACAAAGGTATGTGATGGTGTCCTGGGCTGAGGCCAACATGGACTCCAAGAATAATGGAATGCCAAATCACACTACTGCCCAATGTCAGCCTTACCACAGGATATGTACCCAAAGAGCAGTGTACAACAACAGTGGTCCTTCACAACAAAGGTGTTGCCTGAATGGATACTGCAAACTACCACCCCAGGATCCTGACAAGCTTGGTCTGCACAGCTATGGAAAGGATCAGTATGTACCGCAGACATAAAGCTATCAAGGACCTACTGATACAGGACCCTACACAGTGTGGCTGTCGTAATTGCAGATCCTGCCCCTAAACATGTTTGACCCATTTGAAACAGTCATTAAGGTCATTGATGAGGGCAATGTGGTCCACACAGCGTAGCTGGACCGTGCATATGCTTCCAGACAATACCCTACGAGTTCAGTATGGATATGTTCACCAGCTTAAATATATACCCCTATGTCAGTAGAGGGGTTGCAAACCAGACCAAGGACAGAACTGACATGGTCAGACATGCTGCATCCATGTCAGACTACAAAGCAGATATGAGTGGCATCCCACAAGGCTTGGTCCTGGGACCCCCCCGTTCAGTATATATGTCCCATATGTATAGGCCAACATGGAAGGACTGTGACTGAACATGTATGCAGAGGAGTACAAACAGCTCACCATATCCGACCCCCAGCTGACACAAGCAACCCACAAAAGGGCCACCTAGAAACAGACAACTGGAGCCATAGCCATGTCAGCAAGCTAATTGCAGAACTGTGTATAGACAACCACCATGGATATACAATAAGTGCCCACAAATTACCACACAGGTGTTAACCCATTATGTACCGAACATGTAATGAGAGACCTGGGGACACAAGGTGATAGATATCCTGCACTGGACAAACATGTGGCTGTAGTGTTCGCAGAAACATACCATATACCCACCCAATCATTAAGGTTGTCAGATGTAGATAAGGGGAGGTCACTGTGGCTCTGCAGTCATCCTTCATCAGCGTCACAATTTGCTACAATAGCCCCTGTGGGATATACCTCAGCAGACACCTCTATCAACTGTAAAGTCCACAACAATACCCCACCAGGAGAAGCAAAGAGCATGAACAGATGCCATGTGTTGCCTGAGTAAACAAACTACAGCTCCACACACTGCCATACTGCCCAGCCAAAGGCAAGCTGTGCCTGATGTATGAAGCCATGTCAAGCTGGAATCAATGAACATGCTGCACCTTGTACAATCTGAATGGCAGTGAGCTATGCACATGAGAGACCTGAACCCCAGCACTGACATACATAGGACAAGCTGTACAGAATGATCCATAACACAGAAGGCACCCCAACTCTTGAGTAAACTCCCGGTACAGGTTAGCCAGAGAGTCACCTATTGACACCCCTCAAGAGGAATCCCGACGAGTGGATGGGAGATGGTAGGTTAACCCTGGGTATCACTGTTATGTCAGAGGTAGACGGAGGCACAGTATACTAACCATGACATATGTCATGGCAAACTCCAGTTACAATGTGTGTCGAAGGACAAACACACCCTGTGACTAGCATCAGAAATGGTCTAGGGAACATCGGTAGTGTTTGCCAATGTCCACCTATGTTGTGGAATACACTACCAATGTTGGACGAGCCTGGTGTAGGTAGTCCATATCTGAACATAATGCAACATGGTCATATGTTCAAAACTGGCCCCTACACAGTCTGCTGTGCTCACTATGAAGATGTCAAGCAGTGATAGGACTAAAGCCCAGGATACTGTCCACCACAGTGAAAGTACTGAACCAGTACACTATACGGTACTACAGTGTTAGGTCATTATGAAAAGATGTTGACAACTGTATGCAAAGTATCCCATGCAATCCCTGCAGGCACAGTATAATCCCTGTTGTGGCAGACACGAAGCAGTTGGCCAGTTAGTACATAACATAACACCCAACACACAACCATAAACGTGAGATATTGTTGAAGTTCACACACACCCAAATATGTGGTGGACTTCAGAGTGCAACATATGGAAAGCTCACACTGGGCATGCTCGCACACTTTGATAAATGAGGCATATGTCAGACAACATGCCATGGAAAGGCTGAACTGGGCATGCTCACACATTTAGACCGTATCTCCGTTTAGCAGTTGGCCACACATATCTGGTATTTGTACGTGTCATTCCAGGAACCAACCACAACACAGCAATCTGCCCAGTGCACACAGTAAATGATTACAGAGACATAAGTGATATAGTGGATTGCCCTCATATTCAAACATCTTCCACAGATACACAAGTTGTTCATAGGAACAGGGAATGCTATGGCAATCAAGACCTGCAAACAGTAGAAGAGCACAACAAATATTGTGCATCTGACAATTGAACATATGGGTGTAGAGGTCAGTACAAGGCTTGTTGCCCTAGGGAATGACAGCTTAGTCAGAGTGTGCTTGGCATCTGCATCCCCAGTACAGTAGGCTACTGTGCCACTGTAAAGTAGGTCACATAAGGCAACGTGTGAGGCTAGTGAGCTGTGCCTCTGTCAAGCAGGGGCACAGTGGAGATCCCAGGGTTTGAATGTGCTAAGCCACAACCATGTTGTTGGTGTGTGCTGGAAGAGGGTTGCTGAGGACCTCTAACAGTAAGTGGCCGTCAATAACAGACTGAGTGGAGCCCTATCTGCATTGTCTGGACAATTCCACTGTCAACACTGTGTTGTGATGATTATGTGGGAATGAAGTGTCATGCCGGAACTGTTCACAGATGTCCTCCCTCTGTGGGCTACAGCTCTGCAATGTATTAGCTCACTCTGTCTGTTGGATGGCTCATATATGGCTGGTGTACACCTGACAGGTGTCTTGTTGTGGAGCAGTCATGGGTATATGTGGGATAGCATGATCAATGCAAACCTTACACATGCTCATAGAATGCTATTGTCAAGGATTATGCAGAGTGGCCAGTATAGTCCCCCAGCATGGGTCCTTTGAAGTCGTCCACCCCAGTCTTCACAAGTGTAGAGTCTGCTTGTGCTAAACACAGTTTGTATGCAGTGACAACCTTGCCTGGGGTTGGGGATGGGATATGGATGTCCAGGGAAAGGTGGGTATGGTCAGATATCAACAATGGTGGTCTACCTCTGGTGTGGAACAGTGAGTACCCATGCTTCAGATGGACAGGTGCAATATGTATTCCCCCATGTGGCTGTGGTGTGTGGTTCTGCCATAGCACATGGTCCCACAAATTGTAGTGGCTGTAGGGTAAAGGGGTAGAGGCCTGAGTAGTTCTCACACACAATATGCCTGTACCTGATGTTAACAACTGGAATGGTGTATGTGAACACCTTCATATCCCGGCACTGTTCCCAGGGAAGCTAAGTGTGATTCCTGGATGTGGGAGTGGTGTTCTGGACTGGTTGTGTTGTGTGTTACAGGTCCTGTGGTCACGAAGCATGGTATAGAACATAACCTGCCAGTGCGATGTGCATATCTGACCCTGACATAGGTGGCTGCAAATGCATATATATGCTATCCCCCACCTGACAGGTAGTACTAGATGTACATACCTCTGTAGAAATAAAGATGTCAGCACCCTATAAATACTGCAGGTGCAGACCAGATGCCCAGTAATTCGGTTAGCGCGCTCTGCTAATGCGTCTCCCTCAAGTGTCATAATATAGGTAGGTAAGAGTTCGAACCATACAATTGCTCAGTGTGTGTGTGTGAGTGAGTGGGGTTGATGTGTGTGCAAGTCTGTGTGAGGGAGATGTCCCTTTTGGCAACTGTGAAAGTACTCTACAGGATGCACATTCCCCTATCTAAGCATGGATGATGTCAGCACCCTATAAGTACAGCAGGAGAAGTGAAACCTCCCAGTAATTCGAATAGTGCGCTCTGCTAATGCTTCTGTCATGAGTGTCATAACATAGGTAGGGGTTTGAATCCTGCAACTGCCCAGTGTGTGTGGAGGGGGGTTAGTGTGTGTGCAAGCCTGTGTGAGGGAGATGTCCCTTTTGGCAACTGTGAAAGCACTCTACAGTATGCACATTCCCCTATCTAAGCACGGATGATGTCAGCACCCTATAAGTACAGCGGAGAAGGGAAACTTCCCAGTAATTCAAATAGCACACTCTGCTAATGCGTCTCTCTCAAGTGTCGTAACATAGTTAGGTAGGAGTTTGAAACCTGCAAATGGCAAGTGTGTGTGTTTGGATGTGGGGAGTTTGTGTGTGTGCAATTCTGTATGAAAGATATGTGCTTTTTTGCAATCAGGAGATCACACTACATGATGCACATTACCCTTTCCAAACACTGATGATGTCAGCACCCTATAAGTATAGCTGGAGAAGAGACACCTCCCAGTAATCCGAATAGCACACTCTGCTAAAGCGTCTCTCTCAAGTGTCATAACATAGTTAGGTAGGGGTTTGAAACCTGCAAATGGCAAGTGTGTGTGTGTTTGGATGTGGGGAGTTTGTGTGTGTGCAATTCTGTATGAAAAACATGTTAGTTTTGGCAATCAGGAGATCACACTACATGATGCACATTACCCTTTCCAAACACTGATGATGTCAGCACCCTATAAGTACAGCTAGAGAACAGGAACCTCCTAGTAATCCGAATAGTGCGCTTCGCTAATGCGTCTCTCTCACGTGTCGTGACATAGTTAGGTAGGGGTATGAATCCTGCAAATGGCAAGTGTGTGTGGGGGTAGTAGGGTGTGTGTAAATGCAAGTGTGAGAAAACAGATCCTTTTGGCAAATACTACAATACACCAGATGCTGCATATTCCCCCAGTAAACACAGGGGATGTCACCACACTATCAGCACAGCCAAACAGGGCTAGTTGGCCAGTAATGCCAATAGTGCGCTCTGCTACTGGGTCTATTACTATTGTCAGAGTACAGATAGGTATGTTTTGGAAACCCACAACTGCCACGTGTGGTTGTGTCACACATTATGACCTTGTGTGGGTCTTTGTGCATAACAATGCATGCCATTGCCTAAACCAGCAATGGCAATGCACACATGATGTATGTGTGTGACACATACACATAAATACCCGTGACCTGCAGTAGTTACCATGTCTGACACGTGCCTCGAGTGGATAAATGGTATTTGCAATGCATAACAATATGACTGTGTCTTACTGTGCAGGGGCCGCACGCGGTATGTGTCTATACAGTGTGGGTGTATATGGTAAAATACCTACAGCAGGGGATACACATCTGGTCTGGGCCATATAGTCTACATGTAGTTGATGTACAGGTGCTGCATGTTCCCACCTGTTGTGGGAGTGGTAACATGTTATTCCACTGCAATTCAGTGACCACATGCTGGGAACCCTTCAACTAGTGTGTTGTAGATACAGTAATGCTCAGTAATGTTTGGCTGGATGCAGTCCAGCCATATAAAGACAGTTCTTGAGACTGTCATATTGCCAGTGTTGTTATGGAGGATAGGTGGGTTTCCTGTGTATGGGAGGGTTGTGTGTGCCAGGCTATGAACCAGAAGGCAGTCCAACACACTGTTAGCTGCACATGAATAGGCCCTGATGCTTTGTGCTGTGCCAACAACCTGGAGGTGTGTGTATCTGTGGTGCCTTGGGATACCACCCCCCTGTCCATGTGTGTTACATGTGTAGGGGATGACAGGCATGGTATGAGGTATAACCTGGCAGTGATGAGTTGCACCTGTGAGCCATGAATCAGGACTCTGGTACTGCACAGACATTGCAGTTCACCGTGCTGAGGACAGTGTCCAGTGCATGCATCTTGCGGTGTACACTGCTGGTGTTGTGTAGAATCACTGTTAGTGTCCTATCCTGTGAAATACCCATGGAGGTGGCTATGTAATCCGTGTCCTGCAGCATAAGGCAGTATGTGTGTATCAAGGGGCTTCGCCAATATACATTGGCCCATGTGTGTCACGTGCAAGCTGCCCCTCGCAAATCACTTTGGCTTCCCTAGCATGTAAGCTCACGTTGACAGCCAGTGGATACCCTATGAATGACATTGGAGATTGAACAGAATGTAGACATAGAACACCCTTCCTACATATAGTGGTAGCATACCTGGTGAGGGTATGATGGCAACCAAGATCAGGCTCATACTGGCCCGTGCCACATGCTGAGAGATCCCTTCTATGTTCCCTATCATGTAGTCCAGGGAGGTATGTCTCAGGTCATCCATAGTGGCATGGTCAATGACTGAGTCATATGTGTCCATGCCTCTGACTGACCTGTATGCATGTGTTTTGTGGTGGACCATAGTGCCCCACAGGCATATCACTGTGACCTTCACCATGTACAGCCTGTTGAGCGGGACCCCACTGCAGCGGCCAAGAGAGGTACCTGACACATCTGTAGCAGGTGTGTTGTGTAGCCCTACAGGCTGTGAGTGTGTGGCACACGGGATGTGTGTGCCATGTGTGGCATGTGCTCTGTTCCGATGTAACGTTTGCCTGTGTGCCAGCTGCAGAGGTGTGTGATGCTCAGGCAGGATGCTATTCTGAGTCTCCAAGTATGCCCCAGTGTGTTCAGATTGCTGTCAGTGTGGGTCTATGTCTGACTGGTATTGTAGTCACTGTAGTATGTCATGCCACCTGACAGGGTATGGCATTACTGGGTTCAGAGTGCTCAGTCCCCAGATTGGCTATGTGGTGGCATCCCACACATGTGTTGTACGTTCCTGGCCAGGGGTGATGGTTGACTGCATACATGTGGCAGCTGTGACATTGCCACATGACTCACATAAACCACAACTGGACCATAGAGGTGATTCACAGGTTACCTTTGCACATGCTATCCTAGAAGTGTGATTGCCATGGTGATTACCAACACATAGGGCCAATGGGGAACAACATACTGAAGGTGTGTATGTGTGGGTGTACTGCTACTGATTTCATAGCACTGGCATATATGACTGCACATGTGGGTAAATGCCAGGTAAGACATGTGCAATGTGTCACAGGCAACGTACATGCGAACAGGACAGACAGTGACGTTCTGTCATGTGTAAACCTGACATACGTATCGTACACTATGCAGATGTCACTAGGAGTCCACAGAAGCACTGTAACTCTGCATTGCAGGTGGAAGCAGTGTTCCAGGGAACCCCAAGTGAACATGCATGCAAACAAAGCTACAGTAAGCAGGGCTGGAAGTAGTCCATTGTACAACAAAGAAGGGGCAACACTAACAGTAGGTAACAGTGCAAATATGTAGGCACTATAAACATGTACCCAGGAATGCACAGCGCAGATGCCCATGGTAGAAATGATATTATGTCATAGTTAATTGTGATTTGGATTACATTGGTACTGCACACATATCAACATGCGCAAACATCCACATTGCATAGTCGTTGTGGGCAGCTTGCCACCATTACTGTACATGTCCATCATTGCGTATTACTACTTGCATTAGCTTCCCCCCTGTGCTACCCATGTATGTGGCTATCTGTTGACATCCTTACCACCGGTATGCAATAATGTGCAGCTGTTACACTTTGGTACGCACTATGGGTGCAGATAACAATTCAGGACAGTCATACGTTTACTGCATCAGGCATGCTGGGATATACACACAGTCATATCAGCACACTGTACTGTTACCAACATGATACTACTAATACACTTTTATGTAGTCACCCTGTGCATCAGCAATGTGTTTACCTGTTCCTGCACTGATGTTGGAGATTGCAGGAGGTGGCACAGTTTCATCATATGCACAGGGTGTGAATTAGGTATGCCTGAGTCTGCCACTGATACCACCAATTGACGTGTGTGTATGTGTGTTGGTGAGGGACAGCAGAACAGGGTGGGGCACTGTTGGTGCAGTGTGTGCGTGTATGTGGTAGCCCTAGGTGTTAACATTTTGCATGTGTGTATGCACACACACAGTTCCACCTCATGGCTGCCATATACAGGGGTTTGTGGACAGCCACAGACTGCACCTGGCAGGTCATACAGATCAGTGTCTGTGGGCATGGACACGGTACCTGTGCCTGGCAGGGGTGCTATGGACCGTATCCAGTACTAAGCCAGACTGGGTACTGTCATCAGAAGTGGGAGTGTGTTGACTGGACACAGGTCCCTGTTGGGACTGTCCAGAGCCACGTGCACGTGGTCTCCTGGGGCGTTCCGATGACAGCACAGACCCAGCATTGCTGGGGCTGCTGCTGGCACTATGGGGGCGTGCGCGGGCCTGTTGTTGTCCGCGCCGACTGCCAGCTGCTGCTGTTGCTGGCATACAGCCACGTTGACGCTGCAACCACCCACCATTGCCCTGGCTCATGGACATGTGGTTGTGGAACTGCTGTAATATGTCCCCACAACGTCTGTCTATGACATCGGTGAAATTACGGATAGCATCCGCGATGTCACGCATACTGTCAGTCATGGCTGTGCGACATGCTCTCAGCTCCCTCAGACCCTGTCTGGTGTACCTTTCCATACGCGACTGTGCCTGCATGACAGCCCAAAACATAGCTGAGGTTGACAGACCTCTTTGGGCACGTCTGCCAGAGGCAGTACGCCCACGGATGCTCCCACGAGAACCCATGGGCAACTGTCTGTGTGGTACCATCGCAGGACCCTGCCCATGGCTGCTGTGTGGGGAAGCATGTGCCACAGATACCACATTACCCTGGTCAATGCCCACTGTATCCTGTCCATCACCTAGGGACAATGGTGACATAGGATGTACTGGCAGGATGACTGTGCGCAATGATGGGGTTGACAGCTGTGTACTGTCAATTGGCTGACCAATGGTGGACCCTGACACACCTTCCTGTGCCATTACACAGATATCATCATTACCAGTACCTGTGGCACCAGATTCAGGTTCCCTGCTGCAGGACACCAGAGCAGCACCAGAACCTGTGGGAGGAAGACAGGAAACACAGTTTACAGTGTCCACACAATGTTACCAGTGATGCACTTATGCACACATGCACACATGCACACGTGGACACATGCACACATGCACACATGCACACATGGACACATGGACACAGGCACACATGCACACATGGACACAGGCACACATGCACACATGCACACATGCACACGTGGACACATGTACACGTGGACATGTGTACACATGCACAAATGCACACATGCACACGTGGACTCATGCACACATGGACACAGGCACACATGCACACATGCACACATGCACACGTGGACACAGGCACACATGCACACATGCACACATGGACACAGGCACACATGCACACATGCACACACCGCAGTATACACACAGAGCACTACTGAGTTACACTAGTATTACTAGCACTATCAGGACTATTATAGGTATTGTTAAACACACTCACCAGCATGGATGGCCTGCCTTGCTGTAACACCGGAGGGACCTGCAGAAATGAGGAGATTAATGTCAGTGGGCACAACTGTGCCATTGATACTGCATATGATACAGTGCAGTAGTACACCAGTTGCCTTTCACGTCAGCTGCTGATATTGCCAATATCACACCTGCACAATTACATACTATGTTGACAGCTACATACCACGGACACACCTTACACATGCATAAACTAACAGTGTACAGAACAGTCAAGTGTACATATGGCATATTACCTGCACGCTCCATGTCGTGCTGCTGTGTGGATCCAGCCTCCATCATGATGCAGGTGTATTGCTGTTGCTGTTCCGGGGCTGGAGCCACAACACTTAGGAGTAGCCCCTCCAGTCTGGTGAGGGGGGGATGTGTGGCCACCCCACCTCCTGTGGCAACCTGTTGCCTGTGGATATCCGACACACGCTGACGGACATTTCTGATTAAATCACTGCAGTGATGTCGTACCTGCTCATATGTCCTATTATGCGTGCCAATGTCATTTACCCTACGGACAAGGTCTTGCCACAGTGCAGCCCTCTCCTGCTGATTCTGGCTGGTGCGGGAAAACAGTATGTCATAATCCCGCACCAGGCTCTGGTGTATCTCCTCATCTTCTGCTGCAGAGTAGGTGGGATTACGCTGATGCGCCATCTCCCTGGAAGAGAACACAAACAGGATATCAGCAGACTATGTCAGCAATATATGGCACACATACTATACATGATACTCAACTGTAGTGATATACTACTACTCCCATATGTAGCATGTGTGTGTCTCTTGGTGGATACACAAGTACATGGCCAGATATCAGTGCTCAGCCAACACCTGTGCAACAATACCTGCCACATTCCATACAACATAGTAGCATGCCCCATCGGTCAGCACACTGCGACAGGTCCAATGCACAACCTCACTCTGGGGGTTCATACCAAGGTACTGTATGTGGAACACCATCCACTAGTGTGATCTGGACACAAGTTACTCGGCCTGGATATACATATCCCACCACCACCACCAGCACAGTAGACTACTTTGATATGTATGTGATTAGACAGTTATTCACTTGTTAGGACTGAGATGGTATCCATGCAGCCCACTGGGCCAGTGGAAGCCACAACCCACACTGCTGACCCCTTTGCGAATGCTTCCCATGGACATCCCAAAGATTGCATGGAACATGCACACACATTTCTAACCCAGACCCTATGCACAAAGGTTAGGCATCCTGTCCGGTGGACCCCAGCCAAAGGCAGATTGTATAACAATAGAAGGAGGCTACTGCAGGACAGAGCAGATTCACATTAAGGGAAGGCATCTGTGGTCAGCACTGGTAATAAGCTACGGTCTCTCATAACAACATCCACGGCCTACTCTGGGAGGGAAATGGCCATGAACACTATAGATAACCACAAGGCCTTCTTCAGTTATGTTACACATATGGACCAAATGCCTCAGATATGCTCTGAGTTAATACACACCTACTTAACATTCACCGAACACACAGATATTGGCAACATTCTTGCAGACAGGTTTGGTGCACGTATCCCCCTCCTTCTCCCCCACAAGTAGAAATACTTATCACAGCTGAATGTAACCTCCCTATCATCTCACATGTCCAGGTGAGGGCCGCCTCAGCAAAGCAGAACACACAGCATCACTGTGACCTGATGGTATCCCTGGATGTGTGCTACGTGAACTCCAAGAGGACATACAACCGCATATAAGACTGATATTTAACCTTGGCCGTACTACAGGATATGTACCTGAACACTGGCATACAGCAACAGTGGTCCCACTCCACTAAGGAGGCACCTCTACTGACCCTGGGAACTACCGCACCATAAGCTTAACCGGCCTGGTCTGCTAAGCTATGGAATTATTCAGTATGGGACGCATATACAGCGATATTGGGTACCTGCAGACACTTGTTCCTGGCCAGTTTGCCTTTGTGATGGGCTGATCCTGCCTTTTGAACTTGGTTGACCTTTCAAAACAGTCACTACAGCCATTGATGAGGGCAACGCAATCCATACAGCCTACCTGGACTTGCCTAAGGCCTTCAACACAGTACTCCACTCAGGCATCATAGACAAGCTCATTAGCTTACATGTTACTACATATGTCACATGATGGGTTGCACACTGGTTGACATACAGAATCCATAATATCGATATTGTAGGAGCCATGTCAGACTCAATGCCAGTCACATGTGGTATCCCACAGGCCTCTGTCCTAGGACCCCTCTTGTTTGGCATTTATTTCTCAGATGTAAAAGCAAACATGTGCGGGTTGTGGATGACAAAGTTCCCAGATGACTGCTAACTAAGCACCATAGTCGTTACACCAGCTGACACACACATCCTACAGACGGGCCTCACTGCAACAGAAAACTGCTGCCAGGATCATGGCCTAACACTGACTGACATGTAATGTATAGTCATCCCCTTTTGGTGGAACTACGTGCACACAACATATCACATGGACATACCTATAGATACAGACCTATGACACATTTGGAGGGTTCACAGTATGCAGACTATTAACCTGCTACTTTACATTACCTGTGTTTGTCGCAGCTGGTTGCATTACCACTACTACTGCTTCCTGCTGCTGCTGACACGGCTTGCTACTGTCACTGCTGACAGCTTACACTCAGTGTGTGTACTGTGTGTTGTTTTTTTTTTCTTTTCTCTCACTCTCTGTCTCTGTCTGTCTCTCTCTCTGTCTGCCTCCAGACAGTGCAATGAACGTATTGCATGTGTGGAGTGTGAGTACAGGATGCTTTTGTAGGTATCTGCATAAGTCCATGTGATGGCCTCTGCACCAATTGTAAGCCAGCATTTGCTAATTGCATGCAGCCAGTTGTGTACTGATTGCAGTTCTCACTGTGATTTCAGGACAGTGCTATAAAAGGGTATGTGAGATAGGCATTGCCCTTTCAGATTGTAAGGGCGGGGACCATGCTGGTATGCTGTGGACACTGTTCTGTGAGTGTAAAGGTTAGTATCTCTCTCATGATTCAGGCTGTGTTGTAGATTCACATTTCTCCATTCCTCTCTCCTGTTTCCTGTAGTAAGTGTGTATGCACAATGACACCTACAACTATATATATATATATATATATATATATATATATATATATATATATATATATGTAAATATACATACATTTATATATGTACATTAACTGACATTATTACCTACTAGCTACCAACTAGCATGGCTGTTTCTGTTCACACACTACTATTATGGAAATCCACTAGTTTTGACAGTAATTCTAAATGACATGCTTTGTGTACTACACATCCTATATTCCCTTTACATTCATTCCTACTATTACATGATATATTTATTTTAGCACAATGTTCTTGTATAAGAGTCATGGCTTAGTGGTAGGTCATGCAGACTACTGTTTCCAAGGTCCTGGGTTCGGGACTGACAGTGGGATTTTATTTTGCTTTTGAACTGACTACAGGACCTGTCAATCAGAGTGACTAAGGCACTTTTAAGCAGTTGTAACCGGGTTAGCACTGGTTTGCGTGGAGCTCCCGCATGCGCACTGGCGTTCAGCTCCGCGCACACCCGCTTACAACCGCTTAACAGTGCTTACTCTGGCACACACCCGCGCTATTTTCTTTGAAAGAAATGAAAATGGGGAGACAGGAAAGTGGTGAAAAAGGGGTCACAAAGAGGGTAAGACAGTAGGGAAACAAGCTTGGGATTTGCAGGAGGGATGTAGGTAAGGCCCATAGCTGCCCATTTCTTCATCAGCAACAGCTGTGCATATGTATCTAATTTGGTGTGACATTTGAAACCTTCCACCCCTGAGAGAGGTGTCAGGACAACAATAATACTTGTTGTACAGCCAATTGTAATTGATAGTTTCCATGTCCAGCAGACATGTGTGCAGAATGGGCAGCTATGTATGGGGCGTAATTTTTTGTGGGTACAGAGTGCCCTTTTTTTTTTTTTTCAGGTGAGAGTGGTATGTCAGGTGAAGGAAGTCGGTATAGCTGGGGAGGTAGGTTGGGTAGGTCAACAGACAAGACAAACAAGACGCATACAGGGGCAGTGTATGACACGTGTGGGGGGGTTACACAATTGACGGGGACGGATGTTTGGATATCCAGAGCCCATGAGCCCACAGATGGCAACAGTGGAACTGATATCCCCACCCATGGGCAGTTGCCACTGTACCTTCACTGCCCAGGATGGGGCTGTGCTGGGGGCTGTGTAGGCCGGGCAACAGGCATGCCCGTTAGTTGTGCCACCTGTGCCTCAAGCTGGCGTAGGGGCCCAAGAACAGATTCCTGGATCTCCCTACGCACCACAGTCCGGACGCTATGGAGGGTGAGTGGTGGTTCTCCTCCGGCCACACTTGCAGAGGGGGGACGAGCCCCATCCCCTGCAGCGCTTCCACCCGCAGGTGGCACAGGGCCACTGGAGGAGGGTCCAGACTGGGCACTAGTGCCAGGTGCACTCGCCAGCTGAGGTGGGAGAGGTGGGTCCGCTGGAACCCGCCTTCCCTGTCGTCCTATGTTTTGCATTATGTCATGACAGTTTGGGTTAGTAACATATAATACCATTCACAATTAGTTGTAACAGCATGCATTAGTATTCCCATTAACCAAACACCCAGATATTCACACCATTGAACAGCGAGCATAACACATGCATAATTTGAACAGCAATACACAGTCCAACAACATGCAGGGTTGATTGATGGCAACAGGCCATCAGGTTTGGATGTATGAACAGGGCAGATGCATCAACGGACATGCAAATATTTATGACCCAACAGGACAAATGTCCAGGGGTGTTAATTGTGATTGCACATACCATTTTCACGTGGAATGGGTTATATGTGGTTATAGGGTGGGGTGAAGAAAATAATATTAACACCTTGAATACCAATACATATGCTGTACATTTCTAATAGCTGCACATATATACACACTACTGTTCTAACTACAGTTTCCTATATGATAACTACTTCAATTTGGTGATAGGACTGTTACTGCTACATCAATATACATTTTATTGTTCTTCATACACATTCATATCTGGCTTTGTTCAGCTACATCATCCTGCTACATTTGCTTTATATAGCTATAGACAACTGTGGATGTTTGGTATGTCAGACAATCATACTATCTGCATATTGCAGACTGAGAGCAACATATCCAGATTTTGGGATACACATTCCAGCTGCAGCAACACTTTGAACAGATTTCGCTGTTTGGTTTTGCTTCTCACATGCATTTCATTCTGTACTGACTGCAGTATACTTTATTCAGTGGTTATTACTACTTTATTGGTGGATTCATAACACTTTCTCACACTCTCTCACTTGTTTTCATTTTACTATTCAGGATGGTACTTACTTCTAGGCTTTATTGACATGTTTTACCTGTAGTTATTACAATCCTTTCCAGCAGTCTCACTTCTGTCATGTTTCAGTATTTCAACAGGGGTATATTTCACACATGTGATTTGCTCATCTTCTGCAGCTGTACTTTTCAGCCTGCTGCAGGTTGTGTACTATTATATTACAGGTGGGGCATCTTTATTTCAGACTTTATTTCAGACATTTTCATTTTTCTGTTTGGATTACAGACTGCAACACACTTTTGTAATCAAGCAATACTTGCAAACACTCTTACACTGTTACTTGCACATTCTATTACTTAGTGACTACACTGCACTCTTTTGCTAACTGTCATACTTTTATATTTCTTTACAGTTACTGGGAGAGGATTACTGACCTGCCTGGTGGCACAACCGCACCAGCCTATCACCATAGGCTCTGCGGTTCGCAGAATGGACACCTGCAGCTGTAATATAAATGAAGTAATATTGGAATACACATCTCCATAATATCAGCTAGTTTAATTTCTTACATACATAATTAAATGTAACTTACTCAGTAGTGGGGCATTGGGCATTTGCCGGGCCTCCTGGATCCAAAGGTTCAATTGGTCCTGCTTGCGTCTCTTCAGGTCCGCATGGTGGTGACGAACCTGCTCACCAGTCCTTGGAATCCCTGTGGCACTGGTGAGATCATGAGCCAACCGGTCCCACACCTCAGCCCTATATGCTCCCCACAGGACCTGGCCCTGCATGAGTTGGGCCTCATGATTGTGGACTAGGAGCCAGACCATGTATCTGGACTCCTCAATGCCCCACCTCTGTGCTCGAAAGCAACTACCCTCACCTACTCCTGACATTCTGGCTGCAAGTCAGTTCTACAATCGTTTATGCTGTGTATTCCCACCTATGGGGCTTATATATGCCGTTTTTCCTGCACATATCTGTGATTGGCCATTTTGGAATTGTATCAACTTCACAAAACCTGCTTTGTCATGCTCCACTTTGTATTCATTCCTATATATTTGCTATTACTGCATTTATAGGTACTGCTGTCATGGCTTAGTGGTTCAGTACCTTGACTATGGTGCATAGTATCCTGGGTTCAAACCTGGCCACTGCTTTTTATTTTTTATGACTGTCTAGACAGGCTGAGGGGTGTGTCTGTGTAAAGGCAGTTTTGATACGGCTTGCTCAATGTTGCCCGTCGGTTAGCTTGTTGGCGCGGTGCGCAGCTCCGCGCAAATGGGTTACGCTGGTTTACGCCTCATTTGGCTGTCAGCATGCATATTACGCTCAGCTCAGCTAGGGGCACACAGTTTCAGCGTGTTAAACCACTGCTCACCTACGGGCACTCATTTTGCACCTGTTGAACCACTGCTCACCTACGGGCACTCATTTTGCACCTGTTAAACCACTGCTCACCTACGGGCAGATGCACTCACCTTGTTAAACTGTAGCTCAGCTATAGGCACATCTGGCATTTTTTATTATTTTGTTATCTCACATTTCTTCAAAATAAATGGACTATTTCATTACATTTTACATGAACTATGATTTTATATGTGTACATGTTTGTCAGGGACTTGTTTCGTGCTTATTTTACTAAAAATAAACATTGGTGTTGTGGGGGCTCGAACCATGAATGCCTGCTCTTCAGCCGACATCTCTACTGCTACGCTATTGCTTCTTGGCTTACTTTGCATATTTAGTTCTTATATCCTTTTCCACTGACTGCTAACTGTGGCTAAGCTACGGGCACGCCCGCGCAAATGGGCGCACTCATGGGCAAACATCTTTACGATTTAAAAAAAATATATAACATGTTCATTTATATATTTTATGTTCATAGTCTGTGGGGGCATGTGTTGTGTTGTGTTTATTCACATTTCCATGGCCTCTGTCGTGGGTGTTTACTTTGGGCAATTTTACTCTTCTGGGGGCGTGTCCGCTTGCAGGGCTCGGCCTACGGACATGCCCCCTACTGTCTTCCACGGACCGTGTTAGCCTTCGGTGTGATTCAGCATGCCCTCATGCATATGCATGACATGCTGACGTCACACCGTTTAACTGCAGCCTCCGTGTAAGCCATGTATCTCTTACACGGAGGCTTCGTGAATCCTGCCCATTGGTTTATTATAATGTTTTTATTTTTTATCAGACTATCAGATTTACATGACAACTCAAGTGCAAGCTTTATTTTGGACGTTTTTGGGATTAACGGTATCTACAGATGCACACCAAACTGTATTGTTGCGACCACCTCACACATACTTTGTCTTAACATTATTTTTTTCATATAAATGCACATACATCTTACATCTTATAAGATTACATCTGGAAGCACATACACACTATATCCCTGCATTATACACACATGCATACAGGTACAGTTACGTGTGTGTGTGTGTGTGTGTGTGTGTGTGTGTGTGTGTGTGTGTGTGTGTGTGAAGATCTATGTACAACCATATACAGTGAAATGCTCTCTGTCTGTCACACACACACACACACACACACACACACACACACACACACACACACACACACACAACTCATACTTAAAATGTCAGACAAAAAGATGCTGAGATCCACTTTAACCATAAAATCTAATAATCTTTGAACCTCCAAGAAAAAGGAAATTGCTTTCTAAAGAGAAAGAACCCATATGCTAAGGCTATGCAAAAACAGTTATGTTTATCTTTTAATTTATGATCAGTGGCATTTGGGTGAAGTCCAGTGGATTATTATCTTTGTATAGCTATTAAAGATATTCATCATATGTTAGAGAATGGTAATTTTTTAAATGGACTAATTGGTTTATTGTCTTAATGCTGCGGCAAAGCAGAATGCACATTGTTCAGTCTGAGATTAACAGTGTGGCATTGGGTGATCTGGTTAGTAAGGGCTCGACAGATATAGCAGGTCAGGTGATCTGCTGTAAGCATCAAGTAAAGAAAGAATTCATAATCCTTTTTCCATCTGTCCATCTGTTTCCGAACTGGTTGTTGTGATCTAGTCTTACCCAAGAAAAAAATGCTCAGCCAGGAAGAAACATTCATATATTCTAATATTAATCTGGGTGATGAAAAAAAAATAAAACAAACTGATAAGACTGGCTCATTTAAAGTCATGTTCCTGCCTAAGTTTACATTCTAATGAAAGTACTGAAGCTGTCCTGGCATCAGCAGTGTAGAAAATGACAGACAGTGGAGACTGCAGAGCATTTATGTATTAGTTGACTCTGCGGACCTTCTCCCGTTTCATTGTGTTATGAGTTATGATGTGATTGCCTTAATTTATTTATTCATTTGCTAAGCATGTGTCTAGAGTGATCCTTGAAAACCCTTTTCACATATGACCTGTACCAGTAGCTGGAGGTCAGGATGAAACCTAGGAGTAATGAAATGAAACTAATTTACTGAAACATCATACCAAAATATAGAGATTTTTTTTTTTTGGGGGGGGGGGGGGACTGAAGTAAAGATGTTATGAATGATTTCTAGCAAATTGTGCTACCTTGAAAAAGTCCTTCCTTACCTAATGGCATTACACTATTTCAGGTTTGCATTTTTTTGAGTGTTTCATTGTAGCATTAGTTTTGAAGAAGTACAGATGATTAATATAGTCTGGACATACATGAGTTGAGAAGTGCTGAAAGTGGGTAATTGCTTAGGATCTTCTATGGTTAAATATATGAAAAAGAAGAAACGTCAAAGAACAAACACAAAAGAAGTGCAATGAAGTGTGCTACTGTAACTTGTTAACTTTTTTTTTTAGCTTCAAAGTATTTTGTTTGCACATATGTGTCCTGGAGAATTAAGTTTTGCTAGTACTTCTAAATGAAAGAGTTCCCCCCTACAATCGTTTATGCTGTGTATTCCCACCTATGGGGCTTATATATGCCATTTTTCCTGCACATATCTGTGATTGGCCATTTTGGAATTGTATCAACTTCACAAAACCTGCTTTGTCATGCTCCACTTTGTATTCATTCCTATATATTTGCTATTACTGCATTTAGAGGTACTGCTGTCATGGCTTAGTGGTTCAGTACCTTGACTATGGTGCATAGTATACTGGGTTCAAACCTGGCCACTACTTTTTATTTTTTATGACTGTCTAGACAGGCTGAGGGGTGTGTCTGTGTAAAGGCAGTTTTGATACGGCTTGCTCAATGTTGCCCGTCGGTTAGCTTGTTGGCGCGGTGCGCAGCTCCGTGCAAACGGGTTATACTGGTTTACGCCTCATTTGGCTGTCAGCACGCATATTACGCTCAGCTCAGCTAGGGGCACACAGTTTCAGCGTGTTAAACCACTGCTCACCTACGGGCACTCATTTTGCACCTGTTGAACCACTGCTCACCTACGGGCACTCATTTTGCACCTGTTAAACCACTGCTCACCTACGGGCAGATGCGCTCACCTTGTTAAACTGTAGCTCAGCTATAGGCACATCTGGCATTTTTTTATTATTTTGTTATCTCACATTTCTTCAAAATAAATGGGCTATTTTATTACATTTTACATGAACTATGATTTTATATGTGTACATGTTTGTCAGGGACTTGTTTCGTGCTTATTTTACTAAAAATAAAAATTGGTGTTGTGGGGCTCGAACCATGAATGCCTGCTCTTCAGCCGACATCTCTACTGCTACGCTATTGCTTCTTGGCTTACTTTGCATATTTAATTCTTATATCCTTTTCCACTGACTGCTAACTGTGGCTAAGCTACGGGCACGCCCGCGCAAATGGGCGCACTCATGGGCAAACATCTTTACGATTTAAAAAAAATATATAACATGTTCATTTATATATTTTATGTTCATAGTCTGTGGGGGCATGTGTTGTGTTGTGTTTATTCACATTTCCATGGCCTCTGTCGTGGGTGTTTACTTTGGGCAATTTTACTCTTCTGGGGGCGTGGCCACTTGCAGGGCTCGGCCTACGGACATGCCCCCTACTGTCTTCCACGGACCGTGTTAGCCTTCGGTGTGATTCAGCATGCCCTCATGCATATGCATGACATGTTGACGTCACACCGTTTAACTGCAGCCTTCGTGTAAGCCATGTATCTCTTACACGGAGGCTTCGTGAATCCTGCCCATTGGTTTATTATAATGTTTTTATTTTTTATCAGACTATCAGATTTACATGACAACTCAAGTGCAAGCTTTATTTTGGACGTTTTTGGGATTAACGGTATCTACAGATGCACACCAAACTGTATTGTTGCGACCACCTCACACATACTTTGTCTTAACATTATTTTTTTCATATAAATGCACATACATCTTACATCTTATAAGATTACATCTGGAAGCACATACACACTATATCCCTGCATTATACACACATGCATACAGGTACAGTTACGTGTGTGTGTGTGTGTGTGTGTGTGTGTGTGTGTGTGTGTGAAGATCTATGTACAACCATATACAGTGAAATGCTCTCTGTCTGTCACACACACACACACACACACACACACACACACACACACACACACACACACACACACACAACTCATACTTAAAATGTCAGACAAAAAGATGCTGAGATCCACTTTAACCATAAAATCTAATAATCTTTGAACCTCCAAGAAAAAGGAAATTGCTTTCTAAAGAGAAAGAACCCATATGCTAAGGCTATGCAAAAACAGTTATGTTTATCTTTTAATTTATGATCAGTGGCATTTGGGTGAAGTCCAGTGGATTATTATCTTTGTATAGCTATTAAAGATATTCATCATATGTTAGAGAATGGTAATTTTTTAAATGGACTAATTGGTTTATTGTCTTAATGCTGCGGCAAAGCAGAATGCACATTGTTCAGTCTGAGATTAACAGTGTGGCATTGGGTGATCTGGTTAGTAAGGGCTCGACAGATATAGCAGGTCAGGTGATCTGCTGTAAGCATCAAGTAAAAGAAAGAATTCATAATCCTTTTTCCATCTGTCCATCTGTTTCCGAACTGGTTGTTGTGATCTAGTCTTACCCAAGAAAAAAATGCTCAGCCAGGAAGAAACATTCATATATTCTAATATTAATCTGGGTGATGAAAAAAAAATAAAACAAACTGATAAGACTGGCTCATTTAAAGTCATGTTCCTGCCTAAGTTTACATTCTAATGAAAGTACTGAAGCTGTCCTGGCATCAGCAGTGTAGAAAATGACAGACAGTGGAGACTGCAGAGCATTTATGTATTAGTTGACTCTGCGGACCTTCTCCCGTTTCATTGTGTTATGAGTTATGATGTGATTGCCTTAATTTATTTATTCATTTGCTAAGCATGTGTCTAGAGTGATCCTTGAAAACCCTTTTCACATATGACCTGTACCAGTAGCTGGAGGTCAGGATGAAACCTAGGAGTAATGAAATGAAACTAATTTACTGAAACATCATACCAAAATATAGAGATTTTTTTTTTTTGGGGGGGGGGGGGGACTGAAGTAAAGATGTTATGAATGATTTCTAGCAAATTGTGCTACCTTGAAAAAGTCCTTCCTTACCTAATGGCATTACACTATTTCAGGTTTGCATTTTTTTGAGTGTTTCATTGTAGCATTAGTTTTGAAGAAGTACAGATGATTAATATAGTCTGGACATACATGAGTTGAGAAGTGCTGAAAGTGGGTAATTGCTTAGGATCTTCTATGGTTAAATATATGAAAAAGAAGAAACGTCAAAGAACAAACACAAAAGAAGTGCAATGAAGTGTGCTACTGTAACTTGTTAACTTTTTTTTTTAGCTTCAAAGTATTTTGTTTGCACATATGTGTCCTGGAGAATTAAGTTTTGCTAGTACTTCTAAATGAAAGAGTATTGCCCAAACTTCTGGGTTAATTTTTTTTCACACAGTACTTCATAATAAGGTATGACCACAGCATGTCGGTGAAAATACTGTCATATCATAGGAATGGAGTTCATATGCTTAAAATCATTATCTGAAACGTTGTGATCCAATCAGTTAAGAAGGGAAGTTTTCAAGGTAGCACAATTTGTTGGAAATTTTGGCTAAAGAATCCTGCATAAGATAAATGAGAATAGGATCGTAAGAATTATAAGGCAAATGATTTCAGAGACCATTTAAGCCTTGCCACTTGCGAATGCCCACCGTCAGGTTGTACCCTATGTCTAGAACAGCAAAGCTGGTTTGCCGAAAGATGAATTTGCAGATAAGCCATTTGTTAATCAATGCTGGATATGAAAGTTGCTAGATTGTTGCTTTGCTTGGCATGTAGTTGTAATTTATTCCAGAGGTGGTGTAAATTGTAGGTAATAAAAGTTTTGTTAATATGTTGGTAGAGATTTAAGTTCTTAGTTCTGTTTTTTTTTTTGTGGAGCTTTAGGTCTTGTGGAGATGCAAGAGATGAAGGGGGGGGGGGCTCTTGTGGCAGAGAAAGCCAGACATAGATCTCCACATAAGAGTTTGTAAGATACTGAGTATAGGGATAGGGCTTAAAATCTCTCCTGGTAGTCCAAGCTCTTTAGGTCAGTAATCTTCTTTGTTAGGAAGGTCCATGGCCTTTCACTTTGCCTGCTGTATCTGGATTGATACATGCAAAAGGGTCATTATACTTTAGAGCTGTCTTAATCAGAGTTATGTACAAAGGGATGATAATCTGATTTGGATGATAAGCCCTTAGGTATGAGTTTTGCAAAATATAAGGATTTTCTCATGGTGATGCTAAAAAGTGGTCAAAAGGGAGAGCATTTTCAACTTAGGTACCAAGATCCCTCACTATCTAGTTTGGACTGGGGTATTGGCTACACTGTATGCTGGGGGAATTTTGTTTTTCAACTGTGACAATACTGCACTTTTCTTCATTTCATTTTAAACCATTTTCTGTTCACAAATGGTTAGTGCTGGTCAGCTCTTGATGTAATGAATGAGAAGCAGAGGGTTGTTTGACAATAAGAGCCAGCTTGCACTTGCCAACAAACACAGTTAACCATAGCTCTTAGTTTGTGGCTTGGAATTTAGAGAGGTATATTACAAAACGTAGGGGTCCCAGCACAGACGTCTGACTATATCACTAGTTATCCTTTTATTTTCTGAGGAGGTGCCTGCTACCTTAATAATGTGGGTTCTGACTTTCAGCCAGTTTGCTATCCACCTTACTACATAAGGGTCAATATTTAGGGCTCTTATATTTTTTATAATACTAGTATGAGGGATGATGTCAAATACCTTGACACATCCATACAGGCTGTATGGCCAGAACAAACACTATCTCTAGCCTCTGTGAATTTCTCAGCGAAGCTTACTAAATTTATTAGACATGATCTACTTTTGACAAAACCAGCTGCTGGGGTTCAAGTTGGATGAGGGTTTTATTATCATTGTTTAAGTAATCAGATCTGATACATTGCAGAACCTAGCAGATTTGAGTAATTAGGCTAAGCAATCTGTAGTTCCTGTGGTCCATGGTGGGGCCACAATTGTGGAGAAGCATCACAACAGCAGTTCTCCATGCTTCTGTAATGTACCCTGTGGCTAAGCTTTGGTTAAACAAGTTTAAGAGGGGATTCCACCTGGGCATGTTCAGTGCTTATTTACTAGGCATCAGGGGAAAGAATCTGGACCAACAGATGTAGTATTTTTGGTTTTAGAGAGCACAGTATGATGTGTTTCTTTAGGATCTTAGGGGGTGTGAAATATTCAGGAATCTGCAGTTTTAATGACTGCTTCTGGAGTAATGCTGGCACTGACTCTGTCTGCTAATATATTGGTTATGCCTTTTGGATTAGAGTGGGTATTATTTCTTAATTTCATGATGTCACTAAAGAAGGCTCTATAGTTATCTTTTGCTTCCAATGTTCATTTTAGTTTTGTGTTTGTCTCTGGTCTTTCTGGTGGTAGCTTTTAGTTCCTTACTAATTGTTTTAATGCAGATTTTGATATGGGATTATTTGGATTTGTTATAGGACTTTAAGCTTACTTATAGTAACAGATCGCCAGCATGTTTTTTTTCCCCTTAAAATTCCAGTTATGTTTAGTTCTTTTGGAGACAGCTGAATATAAACTCTTAGGAAGGACTAGAACTACACTGCACCCCTCCCTGCCCCCAATTCCCACCCGCACCCAAACCACTAAATTTATAGTTACTCAACCACACCCCGTGTTCTAACATCCTATCAGCTTTCACCTAACATACTTTCTCCACCCACTCTATTACCTCTAAATTTACCATCAGATCTTCTGCTGTTGTGCCATACAAACAATAGATCATAACTACTATACTCCTCCCCCTCTCATAATGCTATACTCATCTTTACTACCCATTCTGCTGGCCACTTATTTACTCACTTTGTATGACAACCAGTTTCTCATTGGTTATCAGTACCCAAAAGGCCATACTATCACCCCAGCTGTAAAGCATCCCTCCTTCAGCCATGCTAATAATAATGGGTCCAACTCAACAACTTGTTCACTCTTTCAGCATACCAACCCCTGGCACATAAGCCCTAGATCTAGACAATACTACAAACTTATAAACAAATTCCTGAAGCTTATCACTAAGCACAGACCTAGCCTAATACTCAGTGGTGATATTCAACCCAACCCTGGCCCATCAACTTCTGATATATACACCCCCTCTACTTGCAACCTAAGCTATAAAACTATAATCAATAGATCAACTATCTCTTTCCTGGCCTGCCATCTCAATATGAGAAGCATTAATAACAAGGTACAAGAACTGCATGCACTCTTGACTGTCCACGTCCCTGAGATTCTCTGTCTATCTGAAACCTGGTTAAAACCTAACACTACCATCAATGAAGTGTTACCACCTGGGTATAACAAACACAGGCTGGATCATGTTTCCAGGAAGAGGGGTGGGGTAGCTATACTCTACAAATTTGAGTTGAATGTGACCATAGATGTTACTCAACCACCTCAGATTAATAACTCTGAAATTCTTGCCACTAGATTGCAACTTAACAGAAGTAAATGCATCAACATCATATGCATGTATATTCCCCCCAGGTAACAATATAGCCACACTTGAAGATACTCTACACTGGCTATCATGTCATTACTCCCAAGAAACCCTACTACTTGGAGATTTTAACATAGACTGGGGCACCTGTTCCTCAGAATCCCCATCTACCCATATTAACCTGCATGCATTTACACAAATCATAACCACCCCTACCAAGCTAGGTAAACCCAACCAAAAAGAAAGCATACTCGACTCGTAAATATTAACCCCCAACTGTACACCGCTGGTACCCTCCCTGATTACCTAAGCGACCACCTTCTCACTTGTATAGTTAAGCAAAAAGCCATTAATCCCCAACAACCCCTACTCAGAAAAGTCAGAAACAAAAAAGACTTTGACCCTGCCAAATTCCAACAGGACCTTAACTCCTGTAACTGGTCCATTCTAAAACACCTTCTCTTAGAGGAGGAAGTTGCATATTTTAACAACAAATTTCTTGAAATCCTTGATTTGCATTCACCTGCCCATTCAAAGAGAACAAAAGCAAAAACTGCATCATGGCTTTCTAAAGAGTCTAGACTAAAAATTACCAGTAGAAACAAATTTTGGGCTCTATGGCTCTCTACTAAAGACTCCCAAGATCATATTAAATACAGGCAAGCTAGGAATGAAACTAAAAAATCCATTTTACAATATAAAAACAACACTATTGTAATTTACAGACAGCAAACCAGAACAATCCTGAGAAGTTCTGGGCAGGTCTGAGTAATCTACTTCACCCTGGAAAAACTTCTATCCCAATCCCCACTGCTACCATTGACAACCCCCCCGAGGATGTTTCAGATAGTTTTAATTGTTTCTTTACTGAGACATTTCAAGCCCTAGCTAGCCATTACCTCCTAGCTCCCTTGGCCCTGATAGCACCATCCCTATGAACCTACTCTTGTTCAGCTTTGTTCCAACTACTAAAACATCATTCTACCCATTAATAATCTTCACCTACTCCTACTTTCCATCCTGTCCTCCTACCACACTCACCTTCATAACCACACCCCATCCCCTTGGCAAACTGATTCCACAGCCAACACCACCAAACTAAAAAACTTCCCTATATCACCATGTGACCTTACCTCCTCCCACCCTTCTCTTATTTGCGCATTAAACTGAAAATCAAAACTAACCCCCTCTCTTCTCACAGACAAACTAAAATAATTCACAAATTGACCAAACTCTATCTACACCTACTCCATAAACTCACTTGCAGTGGTGATATACATCCCAGTCCGGGACCCAAAACATCAATCGACCCAAACTTAAATCAGCTAAATCCCCTACACCACAGACCTACCTAAGCTCTCCTCTTCTTAAACATTAATGTAAGAAGTATACTTAACAAAATTCATGACCTTCATGCCCTAGTAGCTCTATATAAACCAGATATCACTGTGTTAACTGAAACATGGCTCAAACCACAACATCACAATAATGAGATTACTGCCCCTGGGTTACAACATTATCTGAAGAAACAGATCAGAGAAAAAGGGCAGAGATGTTGCAATATTATTTCAAAATCATTTTGCCTTAGAACAACTAGATTACAATACCCATGAATTCAAAGATGTAGAACTAATCCTTGCCAAATTAAAAATAACTTCCAACAAACATATAATTATTGCAGGTGGCTATATACCACCAGGCAATAACATCACTGTAATGGAAAGCCTGCTTAATTAGACCTCCAACTCCCTTCCACATGAAACCATACTATTAGGAGACTTCAATATTGACTGGCTTCACTGCTCCAGCCATAACACCTCTGCCTTCATAAACCTCCACAGGTTTACCCAAACTAAAACCACCTCCACTCAAATTGACAAAACTTTCAAACGGCAGTCCATCTTAGACTGGGTCCTGGTATCTGACCCCGCTCTTGCACAGCAATCTGGTTGTCTTCCAGATACCCTAAGTGACCATCATCCAACCTACCTAATTAAGAACAGATCCCAAACCATCAACCAACCTATCCTCAGAGTTGTTAGAAACAAAAAAAACTTTATAGCTACTGATCTCATCAATACTCTAAAAATTTTTAACTGGACCCCCCTAAAACATCTACCTCTAGATGATGCTGTTGAATACTTTAACACAACCTTCATAAAAATCTTAAACCATCATGTACCCCCTAGAACCATTAGAATAAAAACTAACTATGCCCCATGGCTAAGAAAAGATACTTAAACTATAATGAAAGAAAGGGACAAGGCCTGTATTCAATATCAGAAAAACAAAACCACTACTTTGAGACAAAACTATGTAGAGCTCTGTAACAAGCCAAAAAAAAAAAAAAAACAAATCAAACTAGACAAATCCAGCTACTATACAAGCATGCAAGAAAAATATGCTCACAACCCACAAAAATTCTGTGCCTCAATAAATGGTATACTGCATCCAGAAAAGTCTACGACTCCAACCCCTGTGCTTTCAAATAACCATGAAAACATTCCTATTCAGTTTAACAAATTCTTTACCGATACAGTCCAGACCCTTGCCAATGCCCAAAATAGTACTAGCAGCCCCACACCAATAAATACCCCAACCCACCCCAATATACAAAACAATAGCCCCAGTTTTCACCTCCACTCTGTATCCACCAAATCAATATCTAACTCCTTGGTAAACTTAAACCAACCACTCTAGCAGCTGATAAACTGCCAGCAGACTTTCTTTGGATCTCAGCTGAAGCTGTAGCCTATCCTGTCTCTATTTTCATAAACGGATCTCTCTCAGAATGCAAAGTCCCCACCTCATGGAAAACATCATATATAATTCCACAGCACAAAGGAGGCAACTCCTTAGAGCTCACCAACTATCGCCCAATAGCAATCCTATCACTGTTATCCAAAATATTAGAAAGAGTTGTTCATACTCAACTAATACAGTACCTCCAGAATAACAACCTACTCTCCATATCCTAGCATGGATTTAGACCTTCCCATAGCACCACAACAGCACTACTATCATTCACCAACATAGTTAACCACCACAAAAACAAGGATCTATTTGTTTCTTCCATAATCTTAGACCTATCAAAAGCCTTTGACATGGTAAACCACAGTCTGCTTCTTGATACCTTATCCACTCTAAATATACATCCCTCCTCTATATCATGGTTCAACAGCTACTTATCTGCCCGTCAGCAAGCAGTCCTATGGCAGGACCAATTGTCCCAACTGTTACCAGTAACCATAAGGGTCCCTCAAGGATCCATCCTTGGCCCATTGCTGTTCTCTCTATTTACAAATCAGATCTCTTCATCCTCTCCTACTGCCTCAGTAGTACAATATGCAGATGACACTACCCTCATATGTGCTGCCCCTACCCTTAGTGAACTGCAAACCCTTACCCAAAATAACTTCACCCTAGCCGAAACTTGGTTCACTAACATCAAATTTCTTCTTAATCCCAAAAAAACTAAACTAATTATTTTCAGCCCTGGCAGAGCTCCTCCCCTAAATAATAATTTCACCATTAGCTTCAAATAAAACATTCAAATCAGTCCAACCACATACACTAAACTGCTAGGTGTAAAAATAGACAATAACCTGAGGTTTGACATCCACATAGCACAAACCATTAAGAAAGTTAATAAAAAACTTGGTCTCCTCTACAGGAACAAACAGTTTATGACAAAACGCACCAAAGTAACCATCGCAAGGACTCATCTTTCCACCCTCCTCTATGCCTCTCCCATCTTGACCAAGCTCCACCAAACTGATCTAAATAAAATGGAATCTTGCTACCACAAGATTGCCAAGTTTGCTACTAAAGCCTCATATAGGTCCCACCACTGTCTATCCCTTAAGCAACTCAACTGGCTTGAGTTGCCTCATATACTTCTACTCAATCAACTCTCTATAGCACACAAACTCTACTACCTTCCTGAGAAACCTTCAGCACCTAATTCAGCACCACATTCCCTCTAGAGCCTTAAGATCTAGTAACCAGAACCTCATAACTGTCATCAAACATAAAAACAAAGCTGGTAAGTCCCTCTTTGCCAACACCATTGCCAAAATCTGGAACACACTACCAAGACAAATAAGTTCTACCACCTCCTTTAGTCAAGTCAAAAAACTCATGAAAATCCACTATCTAAGTAACTGACTATGCTCATGCCACTCACCAGGCTAATCCATACGAAGAGAATTTGTCAGAGTACAGCTATGTATAAACAGCTTCTCCCCATGAAAGCTTCCAAATCCACATATATTTACCTTACAAAACTTATAACTGCAAAAGAAAAAAAATGGACCTCTGATTGTCTACTGTAAGAAATGTTAATCACTAGCATGATGTCCTGTTGTGTGTATATATGCTATATGTATGTTTGTTAATCACCAGCATGCTGTCCTGATGTGTATATATGACATATGTATGTATGTTCTACTTCTTTTTACTCTCATGTAATGTATTATAATGTCGAGCTTTTCTCCCCAGGCCTCTGCTGAAAATGGACCTGTGTCCAACTGGACTTTCCCAAAAGCTTCCAACCAGTGTCCATGTCACTTATCCGTACCTTGATCAAAAAATTAAAAACCCACCACACTCTCCGCTGATCAACTGCCCACCGAGTACCTTCAAAAATCAGCTGATGCTATTGCCTACCCAGTATCAATACTAATTAATCGTACCATAGCTAAAATTACCACCATTTGGAAAACATCCTATGTAATCCCACTACATAAAGGAGGCTCCTCCACTGAATTCTCCAATTATAGACTAATAGCTATACTTTCTCCTCTTGCAAAGATTATGGAAAAATGTATACACAAACAACTCATGTACCACCTAATCCAGAATCACCTCATGGCAGATGCCTGACATTGCTTCCGTCCACACCACACCACTACTTCAGCCCTACTAGCATTTACCAATACCATAAAGAATAATCGTAACAATAATCAAATATCCTCAGCCCTCTTCTTGAATCTTTCCAAGGCATTTGACATTGTTGACTACCAACTTCTGATTCACACCCTGCAAACTTTCTGTCTAGATTCTAAAGCCCTTCAATGGTTTAAATCCTACCTCAGTGGGAGACAGCAGGCTGTTCTTTGGAAGAACAAGCTCTCTAACCTACTACCTAACACCCTTGGAGTACCACAAGGCTCCATACTAGGGCCCTTACTGTTTTCCATCTTTATTAATGACTTGTATACTGTCATCCCAAATGTCAGCTGTATCCAATATGCTGATAGCTCCACCCTGATTTGCTCAGCTACATCTCCTACAGATTTATGGTCTGCTACCCAGTCCACCTTTAATACTATAGAAAACTGGCTCTCTGAACATTGATTGATACTAAATCCCATAAAAACTAAAATGCTGTTATTCTCACTAACACAAAGGTCTGCTGCTTTTACCTTTACCATAAATGCATAAATAATCTCCCCCAACCCCTCTACAAAACTATTAGCTGTCATTATTGATAATAACCTAAAATTTGACCTACATGTGAACCAATTGATCAAAACCATCAATAAAAAACACGGGTCACTTTACAAAATAAAAGCCTTCCTCACCCCTCCAGCCAAAATTACCATAGCTCGCTCTCACTTACTTTCAACAATTCTATATGCATCCCCCTACTCTCTAATCTAAACAAGACTGTACTTAATAAACTCTCAACCGGTTATAATCACATTGCCAGGTTTGCCACTGGCCTACCTTTTAGGACACACCACTGCATCAATCTTAACCAGCTTGGGTGGCTTGAACTACCCAGTCTAATCCAATATAACCTACTGATTATGGCTAATAATATCCTTTATAATCCGGATAATACTCCAGCACTTAAAAATCTTATCACCCCCATAACAATCCATGACTGCTTCGATCCTCAAACAGACTACTAATTCAGACAATCAAAATTAACAATGTAGCCGGTGATTCTCTCTTTGCAAACTCTGCAGGCAGAGCCTGGAACTCACTTCCAGCTGATATTACTTTGCTCTCCTCTCTAGGTCAATTTAAAACTAAACTCAAACAACATCTGGCACTAAACTGGCTTTGCCACTGCAACAAGCCTGGCTAACTCTCATCAAGAATGTGAAAAATCTATTAATCAGATTACTGTTGAACTTACCCCGACTGTCACCAGGGAGTAACTCTAACCTATTGAACTTGTCTATTCATGTTTGCTTATGTATTCTTTGTCTATACCATATTTGTAATATGTTTTTATTGTTTTTATTGTATCTGCTTACCTTGCTTTTCTCCCCGGGCCTTTGCTGAAAATGGACATGAATCCAGTCTGACTATCCCGGTCAACAAATGTAAAATAAAATAAAATAAATAAGTAACAGCTGAGGTTGCTTCAGGTTTAGCAAAATTACAAGTCCATTTTGAAAGTTCATCACTGAATTTGAGTAGGTTTGTATGAATTAAGTCCTTTAATTCAGATATGCTGATTTCAGGGGTGTTTGAGAATTTAAAAGAAAAGGGGAAACGTGTGTGGTAAAATTCAGATTTAACCAGGGATGGAGATGCTAAAGGATGGGTACATGTGGGATCTGTGTTGTTTTGGACCATTCTAGAATGTTCTGCCCTCTACTGGGCTGGTTTACTATTTGTTCTAGGAAATTGACATTTATTAAGTCTAGGAATCTCTGGGCATATCTGACTTAAGCAGTGTAGATGCACCAGTTTATCAAAGGATAGTAAAAATAGCCCACCATAAAGGAATTTTTCTATATAAGCAGTTCACTGAGTACATGAAGGATTCTTTTGTGATCCTCTGTGGTCATGGAAGGTGTCCTGTAACAGGCTATGAACTGATAAGTTGTTTTATTCAGGGAACGTTGGAGCTCAATCAGTCGAGTTTCTGTGGTCTCTGGGAATCTGCAAAGAGGTGATGTGGTCTCTGACAAATATGTAAATGCCACTACAGTTTTCTTCAGGTCTGAATGCATGCTATGCACAAACCCATATAGGGAGGGAGTAATATCACTATAGTGAAACCACATTTCAGTCAGAACACATATATGGATGTGTTCAGGTAGGAGAACCTTGGGATCCAGCATTTTTTATTATATTGCCTTAATGTCTTTTGGCATCAACCCAACCCATGTCTGGGGCTGATGGAGAGATTGAGGACCCTGGTGCAGCATTATCATGATGCTTGGATATGTGCACTAACCCTGCCAACCCATTTCAACCTTACAAGCTTCTCAATCACTGCTTTTGGGAGGTGCATGCTCATGTCTACCCATGTGCAACCTCCTGATGGTCTCGCCACTTATACAACATGAAGCTTGCCAGGTTCTTAACACTGCTTATTGCAACAAGCATAGGCCGTCTCCCTTTCCCCAGAAGGCTGCTCATCCCCATCCTCTCCCTATGGCCCATCCAGTACCCACACCACTAACCGAACACAGGTCATCTTGGGTACAGAAATCTTTCTGTATCATGGGGTCACTCATTCCTATCCTTAGATTGAAAAATCAGCAATTTCTGATCCAGTGACAACTATAGATGCTCTTGATGACCTACATAAATTAGCAAATTGCACAAGTAAGTCTTTACCCTGTTTGGTCTCACCGCTTGAAACATTTGAAGAGACATTATATTATTCTATGCCCTTGTATCTAGCTTAAATACCATACTTTGGTTATTTATTTTGAAGTTCTCTGTTCATATTTTCTGTCTGTAGTCACTCCTTCAACTCCTGTTCAGCAGAGAAAAAGTAATTATGTGCTCCTTTCTTACACTACACACACTCTTTTTGGTTGCATATTAATTTCACACTTTTTACATACTGTAGCAAAATTATTTCCTTTGTCACAACTTTTACACATCTGACCTAGAGAAAATATTTCTTTTGTTATACTTTTAACTATACTTTTTGCACATTTTATCAATGACATTTTCATACTTATCTTTATCATTTTCATCACATTTTTCTCCTTGTTTTTGCTTCCATATGCAGCTTTAGATAATTCTAATTCCTCTCTTAACTCTTTTGAAATACTTTCACCTGCTCTCTGATAACTATGTATTACTGTCTAGTCCGCCAAATGGCCCATAGCTGCTCTATGTTCTTGCTCCTTCCCCAGACCCTTTTAGTCAGTGTCACTAGTGGAACTCAAGTGTCCCTACCTTCTGTGACTGCATGATAAGCCCCTACCTTCTGTGACTGCATGCTAAGCCCCTGCCTTCTGTGACTGCATGATAAGCCCCTGCCTTCTGTGACTGCATGATAAGCCCCTACCCTCTGTGACTGAATGATAAGCCCCTACCTTCTGTTTCTGCATGATACCCCCTACCTTCAGTGATTGCATGATAAGCCCCTACCTTCGGTGACTGCAGGAAAAGCCCTTACCTTCTGTGACTGCAATATAAGCCCCTACCTTCTGTGACTGCATGATAAGCCCCTACGTTCTGTGACTGCAGGATAAGCCCCTACCTTCTGTGATTGCATAATAAGCCCCTACCTTCTGTGACTGCAAGATAAGCCTCTACCTTCTGTGACTGCATGATAAGCCCCTACCTTCTGTGACTGCAGGAAAAGCCCTTACCTTCTGTGACTGCGTGATAAGCCCCTGCTGTATGTGACTGTATAAGTCCCTACCTTCTGTGACTGCATGATAAGCCCCTACCTTCTGTGACTGCATGATAAGCCCCTACCTTCTGTGATTGCATGATAAGCCCCTACATTCTGTGATTGCATGATAAGCCCCTACCTTTTCTGTGACTGCATGATAAGCCCCTACCTTCTGTAACTGCAAGATAAGCCACACTGTGTTCTTAGGTGACTGATTTGTCCTCTAAGCAGCCGGGAGCTGCTTTATGCTGCAAATAAACTCACTGATGCCATCTTAGCCTTCAGATGCCCAGTTTGAGCAATGTGGCGCAAAAATGACTGCTGCCAAACAAATCTTTATTATTTTTATTCTCTTCTTAATAGCCTAGAATGCATTTCATCCTTAGATCAGCTCATTTAGCAACATACAGTTATACTGTACTAGTGTATCCAATCATAATCCTTTTTGTTTTCTCTTACCTAGTCAGTGCATCCATCCAAAATCATAATTATTTACATACTCTTGTTAATAGTCTAGAGTGTGCTTTCTCCCCATATCATTTCATTCAGCTGCAGATAGTTTTTCTTATTAATAGCTGAGTGTGTTTTTTCTTCTTAAATGTCTCTTAGCTATATCTATATATAGTCATTTTATTTTAGTCAGTTCATCTTTCCATGGGGAAATCACTTAGCTGTATTCTTCCATAAACCAGCTCATATTGCCATATTTCATTTATTCTGTGTATTTTTACAACCTCTTGAAATTACTGGACAAAAATGGAGGGTCTGCCTGCTTGTTACCCTTCAGTTGCCAGTCTCTTGGCACTAAGTTTCCTGAGGCAGTGTAATAAATTCCTTATGGTCAAGGATAACATTCTGTTACTTAACGCAAACAATGTTGTCTGTGAGAGGTGTAAAAATGTTGGTAACCATTTGAAATATTAGGAACTGCTTGAGTGAATCCTGAAATACCGAGGCTGAATGGTTGAAAAATCTGGCTTACATATGCTAAGTCCAAGGTGTCATTTCTTGGAATATACCCTTTTCTCCAAGGTATGGTGATCTCGGAGTTGGTATATACATAAGTTCTGGCAGTGTGGAGGACTTGCCACCCACATGGAGGGGGTGCAGGGGTCTTGCTCCCTGCAAAAAGAAGTTTTAAGGAGAAGAGTGATTTACGGGATTTGCTCTTCTCCTGTGTTTTCAGTATTTTTTTCCTGGCATTTTGAGTGCTGATGTTTCAATAGGAAGCCAAATATTTAACTAATTCAGAGATGTCCCTCTCACATAACACATGCACCATGAGCAGCACACATTTCCACCACAAGGTAATCAAAATCCCATTAAAAATCTTATGATGCGGCTGTAACAAGTGCTTACCAAAGTCTCTAAGATCCAGGAAGACTATTTCTCATCATATATCCAAAACCTTATTCCCTTCTGGTGCACCATTAGCAAAGATTCAACAAGAGTCAAATCACTTCAAATCTACAATATCAATCCTCTGTACAAACAAAAATGAATTGGGGAATCTATAGTCAGGCACACAAATTCTTCACTCACTAGTCTGGAGAAAAGCATGGTGATGGTGAGGTGCCTTTCAGGTGCCAGGAGTTCTGACACCCTAAGAACTCTAAAGACCTTTTCACCTGACAAGTATGACTATGGCATGGTATTGGCCTATGTGGATGTGAATGACTTGGATTGCAAAACCCTAAAAGATGTGCAGAGAGACATGACTAGACTCCACGCACGTGACAAATGCAGGCAAGGCACTGATCTTGAGTGGAACCTTCCTTCACCAAAAGAATGATGCCTAGGTACAAAGAAAGATAATTGGTTTCATCAACTGGTTAAATTACTAGTGTCATTCTAGGATTCTAGGGGGATCCAGTATGTGTCAACATTGGATGAGACACTCAACAGTCCAACTTGCTTTGCAAAAGATGGCGTGCACCTCTCACTCCAAGGCCTCCACAAACTGGCTAAACCCTTTGTGCCTTCATAGTGCTAATGGACATTTCAGTGTAACCAACTTATGAAACTGAAAACTGGATAATATTAAGGTGACTCTGCTCTTCTACTGAAGACTCTTTTACAGTTGGAACACATTCATATTTATATAATTACTAAAACTTGGTTTAAACGTAAAAAAGCACCCTCATTTTCTGAGTTTTGTACTTACCATGTATTCAGGCCTGAAGTAATATTTGTTAATGACCATATCAGCTCCGGACAGAATCAGAGACCCACAAACTGAACTCTCAGCACTGTAAATCACTCTAAGCAGGACCATCTATCAGCTTATAGCCTGTTACATGACACCCTCAGTGTCTCCTGGAAATCAGATATGGTTCCTAAACGTATTAGATGAGATTCCTATTTAACAGACATCATTATTTTGGGAGACTTTTATTGACCCTTGAAGTATGCCCAGAAGTTCTTAAATTTAGTAAACAAAAACTCCATATATCAGATAAAACAAACCCACAACAAGACTTAATATTCTTGATCTTATATTTACAAATATAGCTACTTCATGCATTATTCCCCTGGTATCTACTTCCTCTGTAAAGCCGGATTGCAAACTAGTAACATTCAACTTCAAAATCTCTAAATCTCCTGCATTAAATATTTTGGAATTCAAAGACTTCAGACATATTAATCTCATCAAATTCTATGATAAGATTTCAAAATTCATTCATTGTTGCATCAGCCCCTATGTTGCCACAGCAAAGTAGCTTCACAAAGGAATTCTATTCTTATTCAGATATATGTATAAAGCTGGCAGTCCCTACTAGAGCAAAATATAATGGAAAATTTAGTGACAAAGCTCACTTGTGACCCACCAACATAAATAAAGTTTCCAATAAAAGAAAAAAAAATCCTTAAAGGGACAATCCCAGAGTCTAAAATTCTGACCTAAAGAAACTTGTCCTGATACCTTCCTTGTTGTCACCACCCACTTACCATGTCATCATCTACCCTACTGCTTGTTTCAATTTACTTTGTGCAGCCCTGTTTTCATTCCCTCTGGTGAACACAATTAACAATATTCAGTTCCTGTCAAGGCTTTCAGTCCCTGATCACTGGTAAACAATAAGGCTATTACACTTTGTGTGTGTTTGTGGTGGGGGTGGTTAGGTAAGACTCTCAGTGTTTACTTTTTATAAACTCATCAAAAAGCTTATCTTAATTGTGCAGCTCTTTCTTTCCTTATTGTGCATAGCATAATTGCAAGCAATTTAGTTAAAAGAGTACAGTTTTGTGAATTCATACTAAATCCTAGCAGTCTATTGACATATTCCTCTTACTCTGCAGTAAAGCAATCTCAGAATTAGTATGTATAACTATCACAGGTTACCGTACTTATAGCCCCTATTGTGACAGTAAGTTTTGGACTTCATTGTTTAAAATTATTCTATTGCTTGCATTACACACATGTTTTACAGTGGATCAGAAAACTATTATCCTTGGCTTGTATTCAGATATCAAAAAACAAAACATAAAAAAAAAAAAGACGCTTCTACTACTGTTTGAAACTTGTATCATTCTGATGTTTTCTACGGAACAAGTAGCAGTCATGCATAACATCATAGCACTTAGCTAGCATTCAGAAATCCGCACAAAATAAAATATGAATGAAATGAACAGAAAACTCTGTTTACTAACGTTTTAACTTTGCATTGCTCATACGCTTTAAGGTAGTAGCAAGTGACATCATAAAATTCCTAAAAGGCTACTTTTCTCTAAGGATAAAAAGCACAGGTGAAACTAATGAATGACTCAGTGAGAGCTGTTGTGAGTACAACTGCAATTTGAGATGGAATTTGACTACGACCATTGAAACTTGCAGTAAGCACCCCTCCCCCAACCCCCATAGCCAAAGCTGGGACATGCTCAGAAATCCAAACTGAAAAAGTAAACAATGACCAGAATCAAAACAAAAAAAATCTCTGGGACTGTCCCTTTAAATTTACAACAGATCCAACTATTACTACAGACTTGAAAAAATACTTTTAAGTCTACCAGGGTAGCCCATGAACATAGGTTAGCATCTACAGCCAGTTTTACAAATAAATCTTTCTTTAGCTATGTATTAAACTAAAGGATAACATCCAACATTACTCCAAACTAATTCAAAATGGCACCACCTATTTGAACTTAATAGACATTGCCAATGTCCACATATCCCTGAATCACTTATCCCCCCCATCATTATAAGGGAACGTGTACTGAAAGTGCTTTCTAATACTAAAAATATTTCTTCAATGGGGCCTGCCAATATACCTGGCTGTCAAACCAGCACCACTAAGCATGCCTGGGCAGAACCACTGATCAAAGTGTTCAGCCAAAGCTTAGCTCCAGGTTTTGCCCCTAAAGTTTGGTGCAGTGCAGTAGTGGTATTCTACTACCTACCCCAGGAATTATAGACCCACTAGCCTGCCACGTTTCATCTCCAAAGCCATGGAAAGTATTTATAACTGAGCTGATTAACTGTGATATCAAGAGTCTCATCAGACTTGACCTGTAGCAGTTTGGCATTATTAACGATCTTGAGGGTAGAGCGTGTCTAATGAGTATCATTAACTTCTTTGACAGGGTTACATAGGCTGTTGACAGAGGTCAAGCTGTTCATACAGTTTAGCTTGATCTGGCCAAGACATTGGACACTTTACCACCATGCTAGCATTGTAAGTAAGCTAAACACTTTAAAAAACAGATGACTACTATCAACTTGGCTAAAAGACAGGACCCACACAGTGTGCATGAAAGGTGCCTCATCAGAAAATTTGAGAATGATCAGCGGTGTTCCCCAGAGCTCAGTGCTGGAATCCCTTCTGTTTGTCATTTAATTTTCTGATCTTCATACTGAAAATCAAGACTTCTGGCTAACTAAGTTTGCAGATTATTGCAATCTGAAAGTTATTGTCTAGTCCCCATATGACAACCTAACCCTTCAGCAAGAACTTACACTTGTAAGTACCTGGTACACTGGAAATGGTCGAAAGACAAACTGCAAAAAGATCCAAAATCACACAAGGAATGCTGAGAACAAATCACTTTATGACGCAAAGCTTTCGGGTATAAACCCTTTCTCAATACTAAATACATACATTTACACAAAGCAACTGCTTTTATACAGGCCTAGTAGTCATGTGACTGCAGCCAAAGTCACATGACCTATTCAAATGTGCAATTTAAAAAATTATTTAAAGAAACATACTGCAAAAAATCATTTGTCAAAAAAGCATTTGTCAATAAAAAAATGGTTACACATATGCATATATATGATCAAATTTCATAATATAAATCTAATTCTAGCACATAAATATACTTAATCATAAGAATATAAAAATATAAAAATGTATATATATACCTATATGTTTAATACAAACTCTAGAAACATTAAAACATAGGTGTACACATACATGTACACAACAAATGCACACATTAACATCAATGTATAAACATACTAATGTGCACAAGTTAATAAAAACATAATTTCAACCTACGTTGTAATCCAACAAGAATGGGTTTAATGCTTACTGTACTGTTAAGGCCAGGAGGACTATCAGCTCCCAAACGTACTATCCATTGATATTCTTTAGTTTCAAGAAAATTATTAACATCACCACATCTAAGTGAGGGAATCACCAAATCAATAACTCTAAATCTAAATGTATGTCTGTCCCAAGTCTCAATATGCTTATACAAGGCATTCTGAGTATACTGCCTCCTGATTTCCGACTTGTGTTCAATAATCCTGTCCTTGAGTCTACGTGTAGTCTTACCAATGTAGTATGCAGGACATACAGAACATGGAAATGGTCTCAAGTCAAATGCAAAAATGTTTAATATTGTCACATTTGGTAGACAATCCCTCCCTCAACATACAGCATAGACAATACCCCTCTTAAAATGAGAATGTTGTTAGGGACCTTGGGTTAATAATTCCGTGCCTTTTGATCATCATATGACAACAGTAGTCAGGATATCCGGTACTTTTCCGTTAACAGGGCAGCAGGCAAAATGTGAGTTAATACAATATGTATGGTGGAGTCTCATAGCATTTGCATCAGTGCCAAAATGGATGTAGGATTTGCTTTGATTTATTCAGTGGGAAAGCTACTTTGTGAAAAATATGATCCGGAGACTTTGCAGAAGGTAGTATAACTTTTCCGTTAATGGGGCAGCAGTTGTCGGGAAACAGACATGTTGCCTCAAAATATAGACAGAGAACTACCTCGACTGTTAGCCTAACTACATGGTGACATTTTCACTTGATGTTCCTGTTTTTCAAAGTGCTTTCTCCCCATTCTCACTTCACACTTTCAACAGATGTTCCTCTTTTTTGAAGGGCTTTGTATCCATTATCTGTGTGTTTCGGTTGACAGAAATGCATCACACAATTACAATTGTTAACACAGTTATCCTTACAAATCAGGAGATGTTCAGCAAGAGGAGCACTTCCTTATTTTTTTAACAAAATAAAGTCTGTGATTTATACCATTTTTAGGAAGTAACAGGGATTCTTTCTAAAACTATCAGTGTACGCGGCACTGACTTTGGACAAAATGAGTAACAGTGTGAGGCGAAATGAGAACCACAATACAAAAACAAAATAAGCAGCAGTGAGTCTTGATGAAAAATCAGTAGTACTCTGAGAACATAGACAAAATTAAAAGCAGAACACAGCAGTCCAACATGCAGTACTGACATCTGACCAAATCATTGATTTTCACAATGAAGACAAAAGTAAAACCCGCAAAAAAAAAACAGCATCAGTGACTTCACATCAAGCACTAATGTCCGAGCAAAAAGCCATAGTACTCTGACAACAAAGGCAAATTTAAAACCAGGCACAACAATGAAATAAACATTACTGAGATGTCACAAAATCAGTAGGACTGTCGGGATGAAGAAAAAGTTAAAAGCAGGGAAAACTAAGCAGCAGTGAGTTGACATCAACCATCCATTTTGCCTGCTGCCCTGTTAACGGAAAAGTAGCGGATATCCTTTTTTTTAGCACAGCTAAACAGGTGACTGCTGCCTTATATTCAGTTTTGATAAGGCCACTTATTAGTACAATGCCCCCTTCAGGATGTACCTCACTAAACATATCAAACAACTAGAAAGACCCCAGAGGATCCTAACTAAGAAGATGGCAGACTTAAAGTCTAAAGCTACCAAGAGACATTGGAAGCAGCTCTTAACTCAGCATCTTTGGGGTGGTTTATTCTTGCCTTCCATGCAATTACTGGCACAGCTGTCCTGGATTACTTGTATCACCACAAATCTAATTGCTCTGCAAATACCAGAACTAGGGACCTAAATCTTCACCAGCAGATAAATGAAATGTTATATAGAGAGACAAATTCATCATACAGCACCTCTCCCACATCTAGCTCCTGCTGATTACGCAATGTGATACACTATTATCCTTCAAATGGAACATTGATGATTGCACAGGCACACACAAATTCACCCCAGTTTGACTGGCCTAGCCCTCACAGACAGATGGGGGGGGGGGTATGGCTTAAGGCTGGGTACTGGCAAGGTGTAAGTGGTCAAGAGGCCCAATTACCATTTAATTCCTAGGATTCTTATGATTCCTAGGATACATTTTAAGTGATTATTTCCCTGCAACATACAGAAATATGTCACACAGTATATTTTTTGATATTCCTCAAACAATCAGAAATAAATCAAATTTCTGGGTCCACAATTTCTAGTTTTCAGACAAATTGCCCTGGGGAGAGAGAGTTTATGGTATCTTTATCTGCACCATGACTCAGATGAATGAACAAAATATCCTGCTTCTTTTCAATTAGGATCTGATTTAACATCTTACACTTTGTAGCATTTCATACTTAAATGAGAATGAGACAGGATAATGTGCTGCTATTTCCATCAGCTTCAGTTTCAGATGATACAATAATGTGTAGGAAACCAGATCATTTGACTAATTTACTGAAAGTCTGAACAGTGTTAAGGCATGAATCTCAGACATACCTGTACATTACAGGCAAAATATAGAATAACAATCATATGCAGCTATCTGGTTTATTGCAAGCACTCCTTAAAATGAAACTTGAACCCCAACACTCTGAGATAGACTGAATCACAACCAGGAAGGGGATGGGGTGGAGATTAACTTGTTTTAATATTATTGTTTGCCTGAAGTGTTGTTTTATTGTGTAATGGACATATGCTTCGTCTCATAAATGAACCTTGCTTTTGATTTGATTTACAGCAGTCTATCATCACACAAAATTGAAAGGATGGCATTATGTTATCTTTTTAATATCTTTGAAGTACATACCTTATATATATGGTGTCATGTGCTCAGAATTAGTTCAAAATGATGTGAAAATTACTGAACCTACACACATTGCCAACATACTGGCTGACAGGTTCAGTGCAAACTTCTCCCCCCCCTCCCCCCCAAAAGGAGAGATATCTATTCCAGAGGATTGTAGCCCCCCAAACATCTCCAACGCCCAGGTGAGAACTGCCCTCACTAAGGCAAAAAACACAGCATCCATGGGACCGGATGGTGTCCCCGGCTGTGTGCTTCATGAACTCAACGAGGAATTAAACCCACAGTTAGGACAGCTGTTTAATCTTAGCCTCACCTCAGGATACGCACTCCAAGGAGTGGCGCCTGGCGACTGTGGTCCCACTTCATAAGGGCGGTGCCTCCACAGACCCTGGAAATTACCGCCCCATTAGCTTGACAAGCCTTATCTGCAAAGCCATGGAGAGGATCATAATGGAACTCATAAATAAAGACATAGGGAACTTGCAGACTTTGGATCCAACTCAGTTTGGCTTTGTCAAAGGCAGATCCTGCCTCTTAAACTTGGTTGACTTTTTCGAGACAGTCACCAAGGCCATTGATGAGGAAAGGCAGTCCATACAGCCTACCTCGACCTGGCAAAGGCCTTGACACAATACCCCACTCAGGTATCATCGAAAAACTCATCAGCTTGAATGTAAACCCATACATCACAAGATGGGTTGCAAACTGGCTAAGTGACAGAACCCACAGGGTCAGAGTTGCTGGAGCCATGTCAGACTCAAAGCCTGTCACAAGTGGTGTCCCACAGGGCTCAGTCCTGGGTCCACTCTTGTTCGGCATCTACTTTTCTGAAGTACAAGCAAACACAGGAGGGTTATGGCTGACAAAGTTTGCAGATGACTGCAAACTGGGCGCCATAGTCGAAAACACATCTGACACAGATATCCTCCAGAAGGGCCTCACAGAAATGGATAACTGGTGCCAGAGCCATGGCCTGAAGTTAAACGCCAAAAAAATGCATAGTCATACCCTTCGGGAAAAACAAGGTTACCCCTAGCTACCATATAGGTGGCAATCCACTGAGCACAGAAAAGTCATCAGAGATCTGGGGACCCAGGTTGACAGTAGCCTTTCATTTGACACTCATGTTGCTAAAGTAGTTAGGAAAACCTTCTATATCACCCACCTGATCATGAAGGGATTCACATCTAGATCAAGGGAGGTCATCGTCCCCTGTACTCATCACTTATTAGACCTATGATTGAGTACAATGCCCGTTCGAATGTATCTGACCAGACACCTCCTGCAGCTTGAAAGGCCCCAAAAGTTCCTCACCAAAAGGATAAAGGGTCTCAAAAATATGTCTTATGCTGCCCGACTGAAAGAACTCCAGCTCTATTCAGTCTCATACCGCTTGCTCAGAGGTGACCTGTGCCTGACATATAAGGCCATGTCAAACCCAGATTTGATGAATATGCTTCACCTCAAAAATCTAGATCCCTCAGAACCACAAGGGCGGAGACTTAAACCTTGACACGGTTATAAATAGAACGTGCTGGAGGGACAGATTCATCACCCAGAGACTCCCTATGCTGTGGAACAAAATCCCAGTACATGTGAGGCAGAGCACCTCTCTGGCCTTGTTCAAGAGGAATCTTGACCAATGGATGGGAGATTGCAGATATACCCCAGGGATTACTTCAGTGTCACTGCTTGACAGAGGCACAGCAAAATGATAGGCATAGTTTTTATTCAAACTAAAGGGGTGGCGAAAGCCACATAACTATGGGCTAGGCTTATAAATGCCCTTGGGCAGATAGCCTAGTATGAACCTATGAACCTATGAACCTATGTAACCTTTCTAGCTGTGATTACTCTCACAGAAATCCCAAGCAAGATGGAGATAGTGGCTAAGTCATAAAGCAGAACTTTTATTTCCTCAGAAAACCTAGCTTGTATTTTTGCAGCATTAGGTGGGAGCAGAAAACTGGTGAGTATATATTTATCCGCATTCTATTGGAAGTTTGCTGACAGTTACTCTTTAGCACCTTTCATGTTTGATTGCTGATGGCACAGATGAGATCTAGGGAACTGTTCTTTGGCTGAAGTCATAGTGATAGCCGAAGACATTAAATCCTACTTATGTTAGTAGAATGGGAACTAATTAGAGCTGATAGTGCATAGAAAGGATAACCAGTGTTTAGGGGCCTCAGTTAGAAATAGTCAGACAAGGTTGATCTATACAAGGCTGTCAGCTTGTAAAAAGTAGCAAAGATAATTTGGGAACAGAGGCATAAATGGCTCATCTACTGCCTGGTACAGTTCCTCCAGTCTTGCATCCCTCAACAGTAAAGGGGAACCCCCCCCCCCACAAAAAAAAAAAAAAAAAACAGTACGCAGTCTGACTGCTGGTGCTCCTATTTTCCTAAAACTCAGGAGCCAGCCAGGTCCCTCCTCCAACCCTCCCCTCTGTTCAAAGTTGAGGAGTAAAAAAGAAGAACAAAAGGATCTGTGTAGCAAGCAGCTTGCTACACCTTAAACCATACATGAAGTGCTAAAGAGCTTCAGTACAGCAGAAAAGTAGTATTAAAATTCATTTCTGCTAATAATCGATAAGCATTTTCCAATAGATTCCCCCTAATACCTTGCGCAGGGTGACTCTCCCATCCACCTCACCCTAGCTACTCTACAGGATAGGTCAGATGTACTCATTATTTAGTATTGTAGTCTGGGATTGTTTCAGGCTGGCAAGGATGCCTTTGAACTTCTGCTGTGTCCCAAGCATCTGTAAAAACTAGCAAATAACAGTGAATAGAAGCAAAATTAAAAAAGAAAAAAAAAATAATACTGCTGTAAATTATGCAGCAGCAAATTATCACCACTGCAAATTTCAGATGTGAGCCCAACAGTACAAACTAATAAAAAGAAGTTATTATACTGAATAGCAAGACATTTATGCAGCAGGTTTCAACTGTGCAATATCCTGAAAGAACTCACTGAGAATTTCACAATATTTGCTCCAGACATAGTCTATTCTGATTTAAGGGCTCTTGCATGACAACACTATACGCAGAACACTAGATCTGACGGCCACATCAATCAATCTATGACAGACAGAATGAAGCATGATTCTTTTCATTTTGTTTGTTCAAATATTAGGAGTGTAGTAGAAGGTTCTGTTTGCAGTCACAAGGTGGCAGCAGTTGGTCAATAAAGGTGGCAGCAGTTGGTCAATAAATGTGTCCATGACAAAACATGTCATAGAGAAGAAAAGTACACAGTGACTTCCGTTTTATTTTACTACTTTATTTAACTTCTGATAATGTAATTTTTGGTTTGCAAAATAGCCATCTTGGTAATATGTGAACACTGTCCTATATGTTTACATGTTTATGTGTTGGAGTCATAAAAAGCATGTATTAAAAATAGCAGAGATCATACCTCTGAAAGTCTTAGAGCAAGAAATCTGGACAAAGCTGTAAGTAAAAGTGGGATAAAGGCTCAAACGTAGGGACAGTTTTTAAATATTGCTCTTATTAAACTTAGAAAGTTGATAGAACAGGTTTTGCATTAGCATGGATTTTCTGAAGGGTATGAAGTCTGAAACTCAAATGTGTGTCATTATTTTCTAACTTCAGTCTTTAATGATATGCCACTAATTTGCCAGAAAATGTAAAGTTTATGAATGTGTCCAAAAATAAGAGGCAAAAATCTGGACATTCTGCAAAAATCTGTAGAGTTGAGAGGTACAGATTATGGGCTGACATTTAATTTTATAAAGAGTTCCTCATGCTCTGATCTGTTTTGACACTTTAACTGAAGCTTACACATTCCTGCAGTGCTCTTCATGAATGAGGCAAGTAATATTTTCATGGATAAATGGAATATAATTTCTGCATTCTGATAAGAATTTTCACCTTATATTATTTCATTCCTTCCACTAATACATCAAAGCTATCCGCAATGAAACAATTGCTGAAACATTGTAATTCAGTCACTCACTGGCTTTGAGATTTATGGGAAAAAGGCAGAGACAAGGTAATATAGTCTCAAGGGAAACTCCATAAATCTCTTCATGCATAGTATACACTATACATCTTTATCCTGAAGGAAAATTTTGTGGGACTCAATAAATTATGTCCTTATTTCATTTACTAGCAATAAATTTGAGAGACATAGCAGACGATCAATGTGTGAAGTAGCACTAATAAAAAATAATTCTTTCACATCACACATCAGTAATTTGTTGCTTGCCTTTAATTAAATTCAGATTTTATTCTGTAGTTTGCTACACTGACAATGCTCCTTCATTTTACTTATTTAAAATGTCTCTTTGTTTGTTCTGACAACATGGATTTTTGTTGCACCGGGGCAGGTAAGTGCTGCCTACATGTGAGAGAGAGAGTGGTGGTGCTGGTGGTGGTGGGAGGATTAAGAACTGTCTATTGTCTCAACACCCTTGGAAGGGTAAAGATAAGAACACTACTTGTTAGGCCTGTGGTACAGGGAGATAAAGTCCTGACTGTGGCCCTGGTGAACTATCTTCAAGCAGTGCCTTTGGCAATGAATGAGCTGGCTGGAGAAGGACAGAAATGAATGAGTGGTCAGTTCTTGCTTGTCCATCCCAGAAGGCGAAAGGTGGCCATGTTCTGCTGCAGGAGCTCCCTCTAGAGGTAGGCCCTGCCAGTTACTCCCCAGGTACACAGACTCAGGAGTATTAGTTCAGGTAAGACTGCTTGTTGTCTCTTTAAGCATCATGGCTTTGTATAGGTGCACAGCTCTCCTGGGCTTGGCATAGCAGGTATTACACAATTTTTGCTGGTCACTGGGGTTGGGTGGGGCACTGGGGGAGCTGCAAACCTAGCATACAAAAATTCCAACAAGAGTCAGGAATAACTGCACAGAGACTACCTCTACTTCCTTGCTTGGCTCATAGAATATGTGGACTCCTCTCTTAGGTTCGTCTCTGTCTTCAGGGGTGGACCCAGGCCAGGGTTAAATTGGAATTATGGGACTGATGGTGAGGGAGGTTGTGGGCATGAGTGATGCTTAGAGCTCCACTGGGACCCAAAAGCTAGATTAGAGAAAAGCTTAGCCATGCTGTTTGGCTTTGTTCATATGGTGACTAACAGGTTCATAGGTTCATAGGTGTGTACCAGGCTAATGGCCCTGGGGCCTTTACAAGCCTAGCCATAGGATTACCCTGGCATAGTGCCACCGATCCAGATCGGAAGGCACACACTCTCCAGCTAAGTCCGGCATATTAATTGGACTGTTACATGCTCCACATAAATACTACATTCTCCCATGCTGCATATGTTGTTGTACATGCACATGTTGCTCACCTAGGAGGCATTGTACATACATGTCTGGGGTGGTAAATACCATAAGATCAAGATACCCCTCTACCATAGCATTTAGGGACTGTATCAGTCATCCCTAACTCTCATCCTATATGGGAGCAAATATGAATGGGGCATTGGTGGGGATGATCCTAGTATGATAGAATAGGACAAAACAAATACAACAGACACACACACACACACACACACACATATATATATATATATATATATATATATATATATATATATATATATATATATATATATGTATACATGTAAAGAGAGCACTCTACTAATAAATCATCTTACTCAGCTCACATACAATTGCGTAATAAGGCCGGAGGCCTATTTCATAGTTTAGATTTTTTGTAAGTTGGTAATGAACTATAAAACATTTTCCTATTCTCCCTTTGTTTAACAAAACAAATGTAAACAACTCAAACAGAAGATAAAAACAATGTCTAGGGAATGTGAAAGTCAATCATAATCAAACATGTCGACTAACTTGGTGGTATTTATCTCAATGGCACATTTTAGGTTTTGTTTAAAGAGCAAAAAAAAAGACAAATGTATAGCCTTTAATATACATGTGAATAAACAAAACAGACACAAAATTAAATAGATACAAAGCTTATAAAACGTTTAGTACAAATACCTTTAATGTTTGTTTTAATTTATGGGTGGTATTGATAAACATTGCATGGGGCTGCTGCACAAAATTACCCCACTATTACTGAAAGTGTCAGTACACAATGACAGATATTCCAGGTATGCATACAGATAACGGTCCACACCACCATCTATGCTTCCCAACTATGTGTATCATGAAGTACAAAGTGCAGCATAGGCTGGAATTTAGCTAGCTTCAGCTGCAGATGAACTGCACCAGAAAAAGGCTTCAGTGTCCCAGACAAACTGATTTTGTGCTCAGCACAGCAATGCTGTACAACAATATCAGCAGAAATGTGGTGTAGAATACTGCAAACTATGTATTCCATAGAGCTGCAGCATTAGCTCCAATGGAAATTGTACCCAGGGAACTACAGATCCATCAGTCTAGCAAGCCTAATATGAAAAGCCAAGGAATGAATTATCATGCAAATGATAAACAAAGACATTGGCAACATGCATAAACTAGACCCATCCCAATTTGGTTCTGTTAAGGGAAGGTCGTATCTATTTAACCTGGTAGGCTTCTTTGAGAGGGTCACCAAGACAATGGACAGGGGTAAAACAGTGCATACTGTATATCTTGACCTAGCCAAGGCATTCGGTACAATATCCCTCTCAGATTGTTGACACGCTCTCTCAGCTAGCCATAAATCTCTACATAACTCACTGAATTTCTGGCTGGATCACACACAGGAAAGAAGTCAGGATTAGTGAGACCATTTCCACCAAGAGATTGGTCATCAATGGAGTAACCCAGGGTTTTGTGCTGGACCCACTCTTGTGTGGTATCTACTTCTTGGAAGTCAAGGCTATGTTCAATTCCTCTGGCTCACCAAATTCACAGATGACTGTAAATTGGGAGCTATTCCTCTCAAGACACCAACATCTTACAAGAAGTTTTAACAAAGACAAATGATTGGTGGCAAAGCCATGACCTAAAACTTATTGCCAAAAAAATGCATTATAATGCCCTTTGGGAAACTGTCAACCAAGTTAATTAGTCCATTGATACAACATTACTAAGAGTCGACCTATTAGTAAGGGATCTGGGGACATATCTAGATAACAATCTGGCCTTTGACCAACACATTAGATAGTAAGTAAATCATTTTTTTGCCCAACTTATACATAAGGGTATGGCATGCAGGTCCAAGGAAGCCACTCTACTCGGCTCTTATCAGGCCTATCATTGAGTGTAATGCCCCCTTTGGCATGTGCCCAACCAGACACTTGCAACAGTTGGAATGCCCATAAAGGTTTCTCACCAGGAGAATTCAGGGTATGAATACCCTGTCTTACACTAATCATCTAAAAGCTCTGTTTATGTATTCAGTCTCCTACAGACTGCTGAGAGGACATCTTTGCCTGGCCTACATGGCTTCCTCAGACCTAGCCCTGACGGATATGTTGCACATGCACAAAACAAATTGCACCAGAAACACTAGACCCAGGGATCTGAACTTCACTTGTGACATAAACAGAATGTGCTGGAGAGACAGATATGTGTCCCAAAGAATCCCAGTGCTATGGAATAGGCTTCCCATCCATGTAGAAAAGAGTTCCTCGCTAACCCTGTTCAAACTAAACCTTGACAACTAGATGGGAAATTGTAAACTTACCCCTGGTCTGTTTCCCCATATCTCTTATGGACAGAGGCCATCAAAAGAAAAGTATTATACTAACTAACACCCCCCCTATAATTCCCTTAGTTATCTCCTAATAACACCCCCCATATAGACTCTTGTGATACTCAGGACCCGTCTGAGGTGCATAGCTAGGCTTGTAAGGACCCTAGTGGTTGCTAGCCTAGTAATAAGCTATAAACCATCCCTAGCAACATAGTACAACAACCAAAGTGCAACTCTCCCCCACAGTCAAGGATGGAGCATAGCTCCCACCAGTTGGACCGATGACATGGCTGGATCTTCTCCCTTGCATTATATGCACAACTGTATCATGCTTTACAGTCATGGCCAAGGATACTGACACTAAGCATTGTTCCATTCCATTACAGTGGAATGGAAAATATAACTGTTGCACCACCACCGTCTATTCATTTGCATGTCCTACTGCCATTATTCAGATATTATTACTGTTTAGCAATGTACATACATAATCACATTGACACATAGCTTATGCAAAGGAGGCAGAAGTGATATGATCTTTATAAGGGATTTTCTTAGAATAAAGTACAGGATTTATTTATGTAAATAGTCTTCTTTTACAGTTTATAGTCTAAGTTGAAGGAAAGAGCTGGTGCTGATATTTCAAAACATAATAGGCTAGGTTGTGCTACTTGGGACAGGGAACATTTTGCAAGTGCTCACTGGAAGGCAAGGTAGAAACTTAATCTCTTAGTGAATATATTGAAAAAAATCATTTAGTATAGAGAAGTATCTGACAGATATACACTTCCTCAGCAGAACACTGACATGGTCATGCACTGAAGTATGCTCACCTTGTGTGAGTCACAAAATGGTAGGTCTGTATACAGTGTAGCAAGAGCAAAACAATCTTTTATCTATTTTAGTACTTTCTGGACTGTGTAGTTGCCAGACTAATTCACAACCAATTTCAGTGGCTGGTCACTATGCTTTTGAACACAGTTTTTTTTTATCACAGTACATATGAACCAAAAAATGGTTTTCCAGACACAAGTTCCATTATACAATCTGCAACCCATCTTCCATCATTATACTTTACTTAACAGAGAAGATCATGATCAGATTTCTGATTATAACCAAGTTGTTATGTACTCAAGGCACAGATGTCAAGGAATTCACCTCAAGTGCAGAGTGAGAAAGCTCAACAAATGAATTTTGACATCCACAGCAAGAACACATAACATACAGGATTATGATCAGGTCTCCAATCATAATGAGTTTAATATGTACTTGAGATATGAAAGTCTAGAAGTTAAGAAATTCACCTGAAGAATAGAGAGAAACCAAGCTTGAGAGGTGAATCTTAACATCCTTATTGAGAATAATTAATAATAGTTATGATTGGAGAAACCCAGTAATAATTCTTTGTAGTCCATGGAGATTTATGAGCTCCATATACTACCAGTTACATAAAAAAGTGTAAGAGTACAAATTATTTTATGACTTTGAAAGCTATAAAGCAATACTGCACAACAGGCAGAACTGAAGTGTCCCTCTGAGGGACTAATGGCTTTAAAATCTGCTATGTACTTTGTTTTGGAGAATGCAGTATATTCAAATTCAACTGAAGCAACATTCAACAACAGTAGAGTTTTCTGTTTTCTGCATTGTTGTGCAACTTCAGAGTAGGTATATATAAGTTTGTGGGTTATGGGGGGTGACTTACCCCAGGAAATAATTTACCTCTGAGGTTTGCTGAAAGTTGTTTCAGACATTTTTTTTCAATTTATTGGCACTTATTGAAAGAGTTGTTGATAGACTGACATGACTCCCTTTGCTTCTGATAGGGAGTGAAGTCTCTAAACTTCTTTTAAAGCTGCTTTAGCTCCTGACACCGTTGTTTAGTAACTAGCACTGGCCACTGTGTGAAACTGAGGCTTAATAGTACTGGAAGGTGCTTAACAAAAGCTTGCTACACACCTTTCTGACATTAGAAAGGTGCTTAATAAGCCAACCTTTTCTCAGTTTTTGGATAATAATTGTTGTGCTCCGTGCATTGCAAATGAGTTCTGACTGGAGAGTCCCAAACCTGTTCTCTGTTGTGCCTGGAGCTTTAGCTGCTCTTGTGTACTATTAGCTATAACTCTGCTACATTCTTCACAGTCATGCCTGATTGTTACATATCTTATCTCACACAATACATCCATCTCTTTGCTGGATGCTGTTCGTTCGTTTTGCTTTTTTTCCTGTCTGTCCCAAATCTTCTTCACCAGATTTTCTTCTGTTTCCTGCACATGTGTCTGAACCACAGTAACCTGTTTTCTATTACCTTTTCTGCAAGTGGAGGTACTTGGGCTTCTGCTATGATGTCCTCATTTCTTCATCTATCTTACAGTGTGCATCCTGCCACTTGTCTCAGGCATTTCCTCTCCATCACCTCTAGCTTCCTTAGCTGCTCTTCCTTTACTGCTCAGGTCTCTGTGTCATACAGTAGTACTAGTTGCACCAATGTTTTCTATGCCTTACTTTTCAGCTTCTTTGGCATTCTTCTGTCATATATTACTCTTGACACTTTGTGCCAGTTATCTGCAGCCCCTCTGATTCTAGCTTTGACCTTCTCCTTAACCAACCCTCCCAGATAATTGAAGCTGCTAACCTGTTTAACTATTTTTCTCTTCTATATAAATTATCAGCTTCTTCTGATTTCCCCCATTCTGTTTCCATTAAAACTGTCTTATCTGTACTCAGTTTTATCCCATGTGCCTTCACTTTTGCATTCCATTCCCCTATCATGTGCTGTTGTTCTTGTTTAGCACCTGCATGTAATGCTACGTACATCTGCATACAGCAGCTTTGTTGAATTGTCCCACCAACCTGTTTGCTAATGTGGTCCATCACCGATATGATCAGTAGTGGGCTCACTGCTGAACCCTAATGCACACCCACTCCCACTGGGAGCCTCTCTGTGAGTCTGAACGCTGTTCTTACTTGTGCTACTGGGTCCTTGTATATAGCTTCAAACCATCACAGGACTATCCAAATCAGTTTTCTTGGAACCTTGTCATATGGTTTCTCCTAGTCTAGGAATTACTAGTTGAACTCTTTCCTTATCTCTAACTTCTTCTCAAATATATGCCTGACTGCAAACTTTGATTTGGTTCTGCTGCATCCTGATCTGAATCCAAACTGCTTATCTCCCATCTAACTTTCTGCTACTCTGCATATTCATTTATCAATCACACTCTCCAGAACGTTCAAGGAGAGTGATAGGAGTTTGATACCTCAATGCTGGCCACACTCATGAATGTCTTCTTTGTTCTTGTACACTGGCATTAGTATGTTTGCTCTCCAGTCATCTGAGATATGCCTCTCTCTGTACTGCTATGAATATCTACTGGAGCCATTACTCCTCTAACTTACCCAAAATCATGATCTTATCTGCTGTGATGTCATCTGAGCCTGCCGCTTTCCCTGACTTCATTTTCTTAAGTGTTGTTCTTACTTCTTCTAGATCTGGCTCTTTTTCTTCTTTCATCATAGGTTGTGCTTAGGGCATTATAGCTTCTGTGGGGTTTTCCTCATTCAGAGGCTGCTGGAAATACTCCTTCCATCTGTCTTTGATGTCTTGTGGACTGGCGAACAGGTTGTTGCTGCCATCCCTTATGAAGGATGTCTGATGGCTCTCTTTATTTTTCTGTCTTTGCCTTGCAATATGATCAAGTTTCATTTTACCATCTACTGAGCCACTTTCCAGAAGCTGGTTGAGTGCCTCTGATGCCTTGTTCTTAGCTATTGCAACTCCTCACTTAGCCTCTTTGTTAGCCGGCCAGTATTTCTTCTTTGCCTATTCCATCTTTTCTGTCTTCCACTTTTTCCTGCATTCCTTCTTTCTTTCTTTTGCTGACTTCCTGGACGTCTGCTTTCTAACATCAGCTTTCCTTATATACCACATTTCCATACCTAGCTTGGCTGCATATCTGTTCTGAGTCCTTATACATACTGTTTTGAGGTGCTGCCATTCTTTTTCAGCTCCACCTATTTCCTCTGCTTCCTGAAGTGGTACAGCCCTGAATATTTCTTTGCAATCTTGTACATTCTGTGAAGTCAATTTCCAAGTCTTCAGTCTAGTCTCTGCTGACCTTAGAGCCAGTTGTTTATGCTGTTTGCTGGCTGTTTCACTGAGGATGACTTTGCAATCTCTAATTCTACCACAGTGCCCATTTCTTACTATGATGAAGTCTACCTGAGTTGAATATTGGCCACTCTTGTATGTGATCTTGTAACTGTCTCCCTTGCTACACCATGCATTGGCCACCATCAAGCCATTTGTCAGACAAAAGTCTAGAATGGCTTCTCCTTCTTTATTCCTGTTAGCCCACCCATGTGGACCCAGGCAGTCTTCATATCCTTTTCTGTTGCCCTGTTTTATCTAGTAGGTCCTCTAACTGCTGCCTAAATGCACTCTTCTTTGGTACCACAATCCTGCTGTGGGCATAGGCTAAGATTATGAATAGTACCCTATCTTTAACTGGAGTCTGATTGCCATGAGTCTATCACTAATTCTGATGACCTCTCTCATTGCCTTTTAAAGCCTCTGCCTCACCACAATTCCCACACCATTTCTAGTTTGTCACACCATTTCTAGTTTGTCCTCCCCCTGAGTAGTACAGCTTCCATCCTGTCTCCTGGATACAGAGGATGTCCGGCTTCCTCCTTACCATCATGTCTTCCACTTCCAAGCTGTATCATGTCAGTGATCCATACCGAGTGTAACAATCCTTAGTTCATAAACTAACATAAAAGGTGTGAAAGCGCTTACCACGTCTCCTGTTTGTATTACAATAAATCCGAATTTTAAAGTTCATGAAGCAGCAGTTCTTTCAGCTTTGTTCCCTGCATTTTGGTTAGTGCTGTGTTTACTGCCTGCTTCGCTGCTGTGCCTTTTATGTTAGTTTATGTGCTTGGACTGAGTTTGGCACAGGTAGCGTTAGTCCTGTGGGGAGTGATATTTCTTGGACTTATAATCCTTAGTTCATGTTTGGTAGGTTGATTGATTTTATGTCCAGCATTCATTCAATAGAGCTATCATAGGTGACCCAAGCTGGGCAACCGTACAATGGCCGGCCAATAGCTTATTTGCCCAGGGCTACTGGGCTTTATGGGAGACACACACTGATGAATAGAGGTATACAGACCCCCCCTTCCATCATTAGCATGAGTCTTTGGTGTAGGATGGATTAGACTGGGCCCTCAACCCACTTATCACTGGTAAATATCCATGCACCTTTTTGGCAACATTAGTCAAAGTGACAAAATCACCTGCAGCCAATTTTACACTGTCAAGTGGCTAGCCCTAACATGGTGCACAGTCTGTAATCCATGTTTGCCTATCTAGAAAATATTGTGCACCACAGTTGATGCCCAAAGTGTGGTATATATAACTGTTCCCCAACAGGCACTATCCAGAGTCTGTGATGCTGCTTCCCAAAACTGTATTCTTGGGTGAAACACCCAACACATTTTTGCAAGGTGGGAGAAACCCCAAAAAGACATACAAACTCCACATAGGCATTACCTAGAGGTCAGGATCAAACCTTGAGCATGAGAGGTGAAGACCTTAACCATTATGCCAACTGTGTTTTCTGTGTTATTGCAGAAACATGCATACATTATTCACATATGAACAAAACCACTTTATCATAACATTTAATGCATATTTTTTATTATTTTGAGTATAACAGCATTCTTCTTGTTCCTACATACGTCTTAGTTTATGTGAGCTGTACTAGTACAGAGCAATCATGTATTTATCATAACTATACATCTACTTTCGCTTCCATATTTTTCCTGGGGGTGAAAGTTGGATGTATTTTTGGATGTGGTTTGTTTTTTTAATAGTTGTCCTTTCATCGAACAGCTACTCATGTGCACAGTCGCCAGGAGCGTGCCTGAGCGTAGAAGCAGCAGTATATAAAATGTATTAATATGTGTAACAGCAACTCTCTGTCTCTTAGACAAGCGCGCGCACTCGCACATGCGCACACACACACACACACACACACACACACACACACACACACACACACACACACACACACACACACACACACACACACACACACACTCACAGAAAACAAAAAGTAAACAAGCAAGTATGATGCAGACAATTGCTATTTGGAGCATTGGATTCAATAAGAATTAGGCACTATATGCAAGAAGCAGTGCTATATATGTTGTCCTACTAGAAGTTTGAGACTCAGTAATATGAGTCTCAAAACTAAAAAAAATATGCAAATCACTAGAAATAACAATGAACTACAAAGGTTGTGCATTAGTGTTTTTGATGGAAGGCAAGCCCACCCCTACACCTCCCAATGTGAGGAGGCTGCACCCCCATCTCCTCTACTTATATATGCTGACACTGCTGTAATATGAAGGAAAGGGAATTCTCTGAGATACAGCAGTTGTCACCCCAGACATATCATTAGAAATATTCTCTGTTCTCAAGGAAAATTTGCGGTAATGACTCAGATGTCAATAAGGAGGCTAACAACTTATGCCAAAGGTCTGAAAATAGAAGTTATTGTTATAACTCTATTAGGAATTATAAGGCAAGGGCCACATGTATTAATAGGGATGAACTCCTAAAATATTGTGAATTTAATCCGGATCACCCTAATATTAGGTTTCTTACTATTTATGCCACCATGATTAACCAGGTAATTCAAAGGCACTGGTATTTTTTATATAATGAAAACTTTTTTGTGACATTTTCATAGAAACTTATTTCTCTTATTGAAAAGGGAAGAACCTAGGGCAACATTTTCCTTCATACAAACTTGAATGTGTTTCTGGTGAATCCCAAAGTTTGTCTGATCCCGAATACCAAGGATTACCTGTGGAAATAGTTCCTTTTGTTGATATATATGCAAGACCAAGAATTTTATATCCATGAATACTGGACATATTTATACAATCAGACAACTTATTACTTGTTGCATGGAGTGCGTAGTTTACATAGTAGTATGTACCTGTAATGCCTTTTATGTGGGCCACTTGAATCATACTTTGTTGTCTTTATCTGGGCACACACACACACACACACACACACACACACACACACACACACACACACACACACACACACACACACACACACACACACACACACACACACAACAGCATGTATGTTTCATTGTCAGTGTTGTATTGTCTACCTCAACATGTGTTCTCTTTGAGTTCTGATGTTAAATTTGGTATCCTTTTTCATAAATATGCTACTCTGTAGTTATTTCCACACTCTTCCAGATACCACTGCTACTCCAAAGTTGCCATATTGGCATCTCTGGTTTGCCTTGTGCATTTCAACTTTGTTATGTTTGTGGGACATGGAAACAGATGATTATGGTATTTCCCTGTGCGGTGTTAAGAAGGCATATGTAACATTGCCTTGCTCTACCATAATCTTCTGCAGTGCTAAGAATGTAATATATTTGCTGGGACAACACACTACATTTTCTGTAATAACACATGTGCTTGATATAAGAATGAGATACTGCAAATACATGGGACATGTCTTGTCTGAATCTATATGTATCATGCAACTTGAATTTTGTAGAAGTTCACTCTGAAGTAGATTTTTATCATTGCACAAAGAACTTGACCATCTGTCTGCATTTCTACATTGAATATTTTCGATCATGTGAACACTGTCTCATGGGGTATTCCAGATTAGTATCATAAACATTCCATCACATGCAATATTGATATATTACACACAGCTCCCAAGTGCCTATATGATTGTACTGCATGCATTTCATGACTGTGTGATAAACACATTACAGCCATGTTCTGTGGCCTTGCCCTAGAATGGCCTTACATGTTTTGCTATGAAATGATCTGTGTGCAGTTCAGTAACTCACTGATGCAGATTTCAGTGTTTCTTGCATTAGAGCTATGGTTGCTGCAGAAGACTGTGAACTGTGATGCATATATGTGAGACACTAAGAGCCATATGTATGTGTCAAACACACGTATCCCTACTTGGATGGTTATCTAAGTGAGCAGTTTGGGCATATCTGAATAAGGCTTACATTTTATTTATAATTAGTAATCACAATGTTGGGCAGTACTGACCTGCTTTGGTAGTGTTTTGGAGGGTATGAATGCAGTTAAGTTAATTGTTTTTAGGCAATAGTCATATTGCCAGTGCTAAGAGCAGTAGCCATATTGCCAGTGCCGTTCCTCTCTTACTGTTTGCCATAATGTGTTTAGGGAGCACATCTGCTGATATCTTTAAAGAACTTTTTCCCTATGTCTCTCAACATTTATCTCTACTATTCAGGATAAGGTCCTAAATTATGGTCAGTTTTTAAATGCTGGTACTATTAACTTAAAACTTCTCAAAAAAAAATCAAATTTTAGAATAGATGGAGCAAAAGTTCAAGAAAAATTAAGGATGAGCTCCAAAATCCGGACAGTTGAGAGGTATTACAACATCTTTTCTACTACTGTGTGCGCCACATTGAATTTTTCTACATAATATGTTGTGTCTTTCTGGATGGACAATTGGCAGTGCAAGGCAACATGATGTACCATGATTGTACATGATACTTAGCAACATAGGTCTTAAATGTTGGGTAATGTATATGTTAGGATATAGTAGGCCTTCATCATTATTAACTACAGAAGTACATTCATCAAAGATGCATCTGTCTTAATAATTACTTCCTGTTTGAGGGAGAAGATGTCATGAGGTGAGCTATGTAATGTGTGCATCTTTGATCTGTGCATATGTTCCTTGGTTATGATATTGCTTATGTGTACACTGTAGTGGTACTGTTCCACAGCTGCGTATGTGTCATAGATTTCTTGTATGGAGGTGAACCCTGCTTAGTGTGATGTGCGTGCTTATACAGCATCCCTGCGTGTTCTGTGCTAAGTTTTTGATTGCACATTCCTGTTTTGATCTCTTGCGTATTGCAATATAGTAGTATACACTTGCTGGAAATGTAGCTGACTTGAAACTGCACACACTTTTATTAATCAGGCTGCTATAGGGGAAATGTTCCTTGCAAACATTTACCTTCTCAGTATTCTTCATCCTCCATCATAACACTACTTATATTTTGTAAACTGCTGTAAATGCAAAAGTGGGAATGCTGCATCATCATCATCATCATCATCATCAGAGACTAAGATTTATAACAGAATATTTTAAGATAAAACACTTATCCAATAATAGGTGGATTACTTGGATGGAGGAAGTGACCACTGCACCAGAATGCAGAGAGAGACAGAGTGTTTATCCAGTGACAGAGTAATTATTTGGGAAGGGGTTTAGACTTCCACACCAGGGTGTAGAGGTATGGGTGAGTTTGCTTTCCCACCTACTTCAATCAGCTTCCCTATATAATCTAGTCTGCATTTTATTCTCTACACAAATTACTCCTATCCCAAACAACCAATGAGATGATAACTGCTCCTTATTTATATTGTTGAGTTATCTGATAATATATCTTGCAATATTATACCTTCTGTTTCGGGACTATGTAATATCAGCAGCATGTATCATCTGCCAAGTAACATTGCAATTCACATATTATTCACATGCAGACATTGCTTTTCTAGATTTTTTTTTTTCAAAAAATTTATATTCACATGACCTATATATATTTAGTAATAGCAAAATATCCCGGTCATCGTCATGACAAAAAGAGGGCAACATTCCTAATCCTTAAAATGGTTGCAAAAACATATATCATGACTCCGTATGAAATTTCCCACTCTAGAGAGTCCCGTACCACTAAAGATCTCCATACTCCACCATGGTGATGTTTTTCCAGTGCCTAGACCTGTTGTCAAAAATCCAGATTGATACACAAAACTGTATATGAGTTGCAAATGTTAACCTTAAAAGACCAAGATCAGACTCTGTAAGGGACTCAAAAAACTACCATCAGGCTACACCATGAATAGCTTTGGCATAAATTTCAAGGGAACTGATAGGTTTGCAATTTCTGTCTTATAGTTTCCTGATAAACTCCTTTCTTCTAGCCACCAGAATCCAACAAAGAAAAGTGTCTATTAACTCTATCAAATGCCATGTAGCTATATACGTCTATACTCATCTAACTAAACTCAGAATGACATGTTACCATGAAATTGCAAATGCATCATGTAAATATCAAAAGTATGACCTAGACTCCAAACTTGCCCCAGATTAGTACACTCACCCAGACTTGTAATTGTATGGATTTGCTTGAACTATGTTTGAAACACCCAGCACAATCTCAAAGAATGCTCCATTTTGTGGAATATCTCTTCCTCCCTCAAAGCTGTTTAGGTGATGGAAGTCATGGCTAATAATTTCACTGACAATTTTCCGATCTTTACCTGATGTTCATATGGTAAGGTGTAAAAACATTTTCATTACAGCATCTCTAGAAATGCTAAACATGTCACAATCTCTGTCTTCATACAAGGCCTCAAACCCAGGCTGTTGCTGGTATACTGACTAGATATGTATGAGGCTATTCTTTTTTTCAGTCTGGCTTTTCTTACAATTCTAAAAAGGATGGCGCCTATGAGAAGATAAGGACAAAAGCCAAAACTCTGCATTGATCACAAACAAATCAATATTTAATGCAGGTCTGTAATAATCAGTAGAAGCTATGTAAAAAAGCAAAGATATGGCGCACATAATACAATTCAGAGAAACTCAGGAAGGTTTTTTTATGAACAGCAAACAATGTTTTTCCTTTTTAAGTAGACCACAAGCAAATCTAATTCAGAATACTTCTACAAAAATATCAGCCAGTTACTCCAGGCAAACTCTACTAGTCAAACCCCCCCCCCCCCCCCACACACATGCTGCCCTGAATGAGGTAATCACCACTTTCAGTGACAGTGATACACCATGTATCACAACAGCATTGCTTTGCAGCCTTTCCAGTTTTCTCACACCAAGTTTGGAAACTCCACACATCCTCTTGCCTGGAAACTGATAAGCCACTGCCCAAATATCTCAGACTAGCTGCAGATACTGTTGCTTATCTGGTAATAATACATTGCAACTGCTCTACAAGGAATCATATATACCAAAGCTGTGAAACTTTGCTGCTGTAGTTCCCTCAAATAAAGTTTACTATTCACATACCCTATACAACTTTTTGCCAGCCATGTCTATCAAAGATCCTGGAAAATATATATCCATTAAGTAGCTCTTGCAACATTTGATAGACTGTCACTTCTACACAACATAGATTCCATCCAGGATATGGTACTGAACCAACACTGCCGACCCTTACTGATTTCAGAATTGGAAAATTTAACAACAGCAAAAATGTTATGGTGCTATTCCTTTGTCTAGCAAGAGCCTTTAGCAGGATAAATCATGAAATCATGCTACATAAACATACTTTCTGTGGAGTGGTTAAGCCACCCTTGTAGAATCTTTCCAGTTACCTGGCCTCTTTATCCCGTACTGTCAGATGGATAATCCTGTGCCTCTGTTGTGAGGTGTGACACAGGGGTTAGCTTTCAACCTATTTCTCCTTGTTGTCCTTATCAGTATCATGGCCACAGTATGTGGATCTGCCAGACTGATAGTACTCACAGATGATTCCACTCTTCTACTCAGTCTGGAGTGTATCTGATATCATGACACATCTTCAGACCAGCTTCTCCAATCCAATCTCAAATCATAAACATCTGACTCTTTCTATGCTTGAACATTACCAAAACCAAGCTGTGATCTTCAGTACTGTTAATATGAAGAGACCTCTTTAATAAATATCCTCATCAAATATAACATTCTTCTCAAAAAAGTCACAACCACAAAAATACAGAGAATCATACTAAGCCATAAACTAAATCCTGATTCACCTCCACTGAATTCTCCTGTACAACTTTAACAGATATACAACAACTTTGTGAAATTTGGCTTGAGATAAAACTCTGGGATCCACCATTATACTCCCCTTAGGAGCATCCAGTGGTTTGAATTTAAGCATTTTCTACACGTCACACTTAAGAAGCACCTGTAGCATCCTATATATTCCTAACATTACCCAATACTAAGGCAGACTCTAAAATGGTACACCCTTACTATGAACCTTCACTCAGAAAATTACCAGTCACCCCAATCTTACTAAGAAGGTAAAAACAGAGAATCAGTTTTTACTTAATGTGGTGTCCTAGGTTTGGAATAACTTCTTCCATTCCCTTAGAGTGATTCCAAACTAAAATAAGTTTAATAAGCCTGGATTTAAAAAATGTTAAATTTCAGCTTTACCTAACATATCAATGCAGCAGTAGTGTGGACAGTACCCCATATGCATTCAACCCCATAACACTGAAAACTCCACCCAGACTGTAAGTCTACGGCAGTACATGATATCTGGTATATCTGAGCCCCCGAAGTTGTGAAAGACTCACTAATATATATTACATTTAAGAGCAGTAAGAAGAAAAATGAACCTATTACAAATGTGCATGTGAATCACTGCCAGCATTTTCAGAAAGGAACTACTAACTACAAATTGTTTTAGTAACACATTTTTTTTCAACTCATAATATATGTATAGAAGTGTATGTTTGATTTGATGAAAGAATTGTTTATCAACTGTCTGTATTTTCCAGTTTTTGGAGGTTTCTTCTTTTGGCCTTTCCCATTTAATTAGACATACATGCATTTATATATAAAGGAAATATGTTGATCTGCTTGTTAACTTTCGTTAATTGGAATACTGCTGTTATCTTCTCTACCGCAACAGCAGGCCTTTTTTAAATGTTGGTTTATCCTAAAACAGAAATTACAATTATACAATAAGTAAATGTGATAATTTAATTAAACCATTTTCTACATTTCTCTGAATCTGGGCAATAGTCACAAACATAGCACAAGTCTTATATTTTTGCATTATTCTTATTTATTCCATTTTAACTGTGTAAGTCCACTAGGAATATGTGCCATTTTAGTAACGACCCAGTGTTACTGGTTCGATTAACTGACGATCAAAGTCACCCAATATGCAGGTAGAAACTGAGAGAATTAAGCTAGTGCTATGAGATAACACCATTAGCAGTATGTAGATTTAATTCTCTGCTTTATCATAGTTTATTATCCTTCCATTAGTAAACATTTGTTTTGTGTAATTAATCTTCTGAAAGTTGAGATTACAATATTAAAATAATTCTTCATGAGTTGTGTTGAACAGAGACTGAACCTTACTGTTAGAAATAATAGCTTGCACCAGTTTTTCACAAAATGTCCTGCAGTTACAGCAAGGTGGTTGCATTATGCATTCAAACATATATGGAAAACTGTTTGTACTTACCTTGCTGTGTATGATGAAAGCTTTATAATATGCAGACTAGAAGTCTGTGATGTGGCATTACTGTTATTACTCTTAACTAGAACATTCATGTTCACAAATACCTGTATTAGTGGTACTTTAATAACTAAAACAAGACTTCTTTTTATAGATGTCTGCTTCAATATAATTTATGGAAGGAATTTACTGGAGTTAGCAAAAATGCTGTAAATTTTTTATCTTGTTATAGCTTGTCTTAAAAGAAAGAATTTGGCTTTATAAGTTGAATTTCACATAAACACATTAAAAAGCACTCCACAGCTCATTCAAATGACAGAATTATGAGGTATGCAGGAATTCAAACAGTAGGAACAACAGACCTTACAAAGCTGTGATAGTCCATATAATTACTTTCTTACTCAAAAGAGAAGACTTGTAGAGTGGACTCAGATGTGTTTCTCATGTGGATTTGCTTCATCATGAGTCTATTTTCCTGGCTAATATATTATTGGAATGCATATTTGTCAGATGTGAAAATAAACAGTAGGGAAGTTCTAAAAAGAGAGTCATAGATATTAAAAATGACGGCAATGGCCCATTGTCCATTAAACTTGCTTTGAGCTTTGAATTTTTATCTTTGGTACAGTTAAAGCACTGATTATGATCTGCTAGTACGGTATATCTTGTACAGCTGACTTCATTGCCACAGTCCGCACTTCCATGCATTGCCACAGTCCACACTTCCATGCATTGCCACTCCTTACAACTCTTTGAAGCATCAAGAGTTCTCTCATCAGAAATGTTTGTGCTTAGTTTTACATAGTTAACAGTGGCTAAATAATTAAAAACAATCTTTATTAATATTCAGATGTACATATGTGTAATTAGATGCTTTTAGTTTCAGTTGTATATGACTTAAAGAGGCCTTCTGTTTGAGTTGTGATCAATATTTTGCCACAAATATTGTAGTGATTGCTATAATGATTTGGATAAACTAGAAATGGAACTCTAGAAATGGAAGTCTAGTTCTTGAATACAGTATATTAATATCTTCTGTGGTTACGAATATAACAATTTGAACCTAAAAGACTAGAAGTGCCCAAAAAGATTCACAAAAGGATTATGCAGGCTGTTGATTTTATCTTATAGAAATAGAATAAATTTGTTGCAGTTATTTAGTATTATCTGAAATGTCATCATGAGGTAGTTGATCCCAGCATATAAAGCAATACAAGATGATTTTTTATGGCATCTGCAAGACCATATAAGTGGTTGTTAGGTCATCACATTGCACTAGTTATATATATCTTTGCTGTGAGTTTAGTAATAAATATAAAAGAGGTTTATATGTTACTCATTGCTTTCCAAAATACTGAAACACTTTGCCAGTCAATATCAGAAGCTTAGAAAATATAAACACTCAAAAGTTTCCCTTAGCTTTGCTGCCTTTATGGAACTGAAAAAAAAAACAGTGTACATATTAGTCAGATAGTCTTTTCTCAAAGACCTCATGATCTAGAAAAAGTTTGCATTTAATTTGGTATATTTTGTGCATTTGGGGTACTTTACTTGGCTCATAGGTTCATAGTTTCATAGCTGTATACTAGATTAACGACCACTGGGGCCTTTATTAAGCCTAGTCATGCATCTCAAATGTATGTAAGGCTGTAAGTGTTTACAGCCTTAGTGCTTATTTTAAAGGGTATATGTAAGCCAGGGTATGATTTACAGATGGCCTCTGTCCATTAGAAACATAGGTGCTAGACCTGGAGTGAATTTCTGGGTTAGGGGAGAACTCTGCTTCACATGGATGGTGTTGCTTTCATGTGTAGGATACGAAAAAAGAGTCTTCGTGGGTTCTGTTCAAGCAGCTTTATTTTATACAAACACATTGATATAAAGGCTTACTGACTCTAACTTAAGTAACTTATATGCAAGCTAACAAATGTGATCATGCATGCTCACCCTCTGGCTGCTCCTTCAAAATGGCATTAGGGATCGCACTTGTCTGGGATTTATATGTGCACGTACAGCCTTGCATGCTTCTTAAAGATATAGCACACACACTTACACTATGATCTATATCCTCCAGCTCTTTGAGAAATATATCACGCAATTGTTATCAGACTATTTGGCATGCAGAAATCACAGGTAATTCTTAGTCATGCATTATACAATACTAAATACACATGTATGTACAATCACGTCCACATTGCTGCATATTTCACACTGGGCTTAGATACTCGACCATATCATGTGACATAAAACTAGGAATTAGCTTTAACAACTGGAACAGTTTCTCTAAAATGGTTGACCTGTGGAATGTTTGAATCTCTTTCTGGAATTGAATCAGAATTTTGAACACATTCTGGTCTGGAAACAGTGTCTGACTCACTTTTCAATTTAGAGTCCACATCACAGAAACAATGTTGTGATTGCAATGATGATGATGATTCTGGTACAGGAAGAAGATGTTTGTGATTCCTCCTATACTCCACACCCTCAGAACTTGCCAATTATGATCTTAACTTGGCATGGATACCTGTAATCTGTCCTATTTGATCAAAAAATCCAAAAATTTTGTTGTCTGGATTCGTACCGTCTCTCCTTCCCTTGACAGGTGAAGTAATCTGCTGTATCTGTCGTAACTAGATTTCTGGATAGTACGCTTTTTACACAATTGAGCCTTGATGGTTTTGTTGTTTTTAGATTTAGGCTGCAACAAACTTGAAGAAATAGGTAGCATAGTTCTAGTTTGCCTGGGAAGTAGTTTTTGGGCAGGTGAGCCAAGAATATCATCACGCGGAATGTTTCTGAGATTAAGCAAATTCAAGAATACATTAGTATTGTCACATTTTGACCTTTCAAATAATTGCTTTGCACTCTGCACTGCACGTTCAGCTAGACCATTGGACTGAGGATATTCAGGACTATTAGTGACATGTACCATGTCCCATTCTTTTCCAAATTTCTGAAACAACTGGCTAGTAAACTGAATACCATTGTCAGAAAAAAGTTTGTGAGGACTACCATGAACTGAAAAATAACATTTCAATTTAGTAATAACAACAGTTGAGGTTAGGTTAGGTAGTAGATCAATCTTAAACCAGTTCGAATAAGAGTCTACCAGAACTAAGTAGTGTTGATTGTTCCACTCAAAGATATCAGTTGCTACAGTAGATCAAAGTAGTTCAGGAAATGGACTTAGCTGAAGTGGTTCTCTTTGCAAGTGCGATCTAGTATTATTGCATACTGAACAAGAAGAAAGAACTCTATCAATGTCTTTTGGTAATGAAGGCCAAAATACTAATGCTCTTGCTCTTCTCTTAGTGGATGTGGACCCTGGGTGACCATGATGAAAAATCTGGATATATTCTTGTTGTAAGGAAGCAAGAACAATAATTTTAGGACCTTTGAAAATAATGCCATCTTCCATCAATAATTCATCTCTGCAAGAAAAATATGTTTGCACTTCAGGTGATACAGTAGATTGCTTTGATGGCCATCTGACATTAATATAGTGACTGAGCTTCTGCAAAATTGGATCAGTCTGAGTGTGATCTCTTAACTCATCAAGTCTAGTGGTGGAAGAATTATGCACTGACATCACATCTAAACCAAACTTATGTGCGTTAAGCTGTTCTGTTGTAATTCTAGGAGATCTGGATAATGTATCAGCCAGATAGAGCAATTTGCCTTTAGTGTAGACCATTTTGAAACTGTACTTTTGAAATTTGAGCATCATTCTTTGTAATTACACTGGAGTGGAATGCATAGGCTTCTTTAGAATAGTACCTAGAGGTTGATGATCAGTTTCAATCTGAATAGCTTGACCATAAGTTTAATCATGAACTTGGAACAATCAAATAGTATTGCCAAAAATTCCTTCTCAATTTGAACATACTGCATCTCAGTTTGGGTTAGTATTCTAGATGCATAGGCTACTGGTCTGCCCTCTTGAAGTATAACTGCTCCTAGACCAAATTTTGAAGCATCACAGGAAAGAGTAACTGGTTTATTCACATAATAATATCGTAATGTAGGTGGGGTGGCAATTTTCTCCTTGAGGTCTTCAAATGCCTTCTGGTGCTGTTTCAACCATGACCATGTAACATTTTTGCATGTGAGCTCTGTCAAAGGTGCTATCAACTCACGGAAATCTGGTATAAATTTGCCTAAATAGTTGACCATGCCCAGAAAACACTGTAAAGCTTGTACATTATCTGGTGCTGACATTTCAAGAATAGCTGCTTGTTTGGTTGGGTCTGGTCTCAAGCCTGTACTAGTAAACAAATGACCTATGCATGTAACTTCTGGAAGTCTGAATTTGTACTTCAGAGGATTGAGCTTCAAGTTTACTTCACGTGCTCTGTCTAGAACTTTCTTGAGGTTTCTGTCATTCTCTGCTTCACCATTGCCTCCAACCAATAGATCATTTATTATTATGGCACAAGGATAACCCCAAAACAATTGTTACATTGCACGCTGAAAAACTTCACTTGCAGAATTTATTCCAAATGGCATCCTCAGGAATCTGTATCTGCCAAATGGAGTACCAAAAGTAGTTAGAAAGGAAGATTTATGATCCAACATCACTTGTCAAATGAACTCTTTGAATCCAAAACAGAAAACACAGTAGTATTCAGTATTAGAGCTGCAACCTCTTTGACTGTGTACATTGGATGATATGGTCTTTTTAATACTTTGCTCAAATTTCTTTAATCAATACATATTCTGATTTCGTCTGAGCCTTTTTTGTGAGTGGCTACCATGGATGACACCAATTCCGTTGGTTGTGTTACTGTCCAAATCATACCTTGATGCACCATTTTATCCAACTGAGCCTTATCTTTACCTTGCATAGCTATCAGAATTCTTTTTGCTGGTCTGACTACTGGACTGACTTCTGGGTCTAACTTCATGGAGTACACAACTGGAAGTTTGCCTAACTTGTCATCGAAAACATCAGCATACTCTGAGAAAATGGCTTCTGAAAAATTAGAACTCGGAAATGCACTTATGTGATGAACTTCTTTAGCAAACGAAAGCAAATTCATTCTTAAACTGTCTTTGAGACCCAGTAAAGGTTGCGCTGGTCTTGGGACTACATAGAATAACAAGTTGTAATAGTGCTCGGCCAAATAACATGAAAGTATCACTGAACCTTCAGTTTGAATTTCTTCATCTCCATAAGCAACAAGCTTTGCACTGATGATTACATTGAGTTGTTCGTTAGTTATTACTCTAGCAAATGTGTCTGCTGATATAACATTACACTTTGAACCAGTGTCTATTTTGAGCTCTGTGGATCTTCCATTAATCCAGACAGTACAAAACATGTCACTTCTTGTTAATAAGTTCACTGCATTAGCTCTTTCACCAAGCACTGATGCACCATCTACATAGAAAGCTGACTGCTTCGGCTCTGCTTGATCAACTTGCTGTTCTGTGCAACCTTTCTTTACAACTGTGAGGCTTACTTGATTTGCAAAACTGTTGGAAATGGTTCCATTTTTTACACTTGTGACATTGCTAACCAAATGCTAAACACTTCTCTCTTTTAAACTCATGATTTACACCACAATTGCGACAGTTAACAATAAAGCTAGATTTGGGTTTTGCTGATTTATGCTTATACTGCACTGAGCTGATGCTGGAGCTTGCACCTTTCTTGGAACTTTCTAGAAAGCATCATGCCTTCTTTGGAAATTCTGTAGCTGCCACATGCTTAGGCCTGCTCTTGTTTGACACGTTTTGCATACTATCTACATGTGCTCTGGAGCCAACTGAAACCATGCTCTTGTCATTAGCAAGCATACTTGTGTGTTTCTCTGTCACCTCATGGATTTGACAAACCTCTATAGGTTTGCTCAATGTTAAATTACTGTCATGAAGTAAAATCTTTCTCACAGCACCACTGTTAATACCACATACAAGCCTGTCCTTTATCAGCTCATCTTTTAAATCACCAACCTGACACATTTTAGCTCTCTTTCTCAAGTCAGTTATATAAGCTGCAAATGTTTCCCCTGGTTTCTGGTCTCTTGTGTAAATCAAATGGCTCTCTAATGTAATATTCATCTGGGGGTTACACATTTCTCTGAACTTGCGCTTCAAACACTTGGGGTCTTCCCTTGATTCAGCTTGTACAACAATATGGTGGTCCACACCTTCTCCTTCATATACTGCAGGTGTATACACACATGAATGCTCTCTTTCTATGGCCTCTGACTCAGCTAGGTTTAGCAAAATGAATGCCCTTGTGCATGCATCTCTATCTGCATAAACTGCTTGTATAAAAATAGCATACTCTTGCTCAAATATTCTCCAATTCTCTGCAATATTCTGATCAAATACAAGTGGTAGGGGTTTTCAAAATCAAGCCATATTAACACATGCCAGCAGATGGTTTTGCATATAAGCATAAACATACACGTGCACATATACCAGAACTAATGCCAGTAATTGCACAACGTCTTTGTACTCTGAACATATACCTTTGTTGGAATTATGTGAATAAACAAACTCATAGTACTTTCGAATAACTGGACTTTACGATATAAACTTCTTGGGGGTTTTGGTACTTTGGTAACGTCGTGGTAAGGGAAAAAATGCTAAAGTCATTTATCATCTGCTAAAGTCATTTACCATCATTTTAAGAAACATTTGAGAACTTTATGATCCGACTGAATAACTCACGAGCACTGTAATACTCTTGTAATGTCGTCTTTTGCAAGAAAACACCTCTCATCAGTGTAAGAAACATTTCAAGTAACTGCACAATGCGAATAAATTGAGCATCTGTTGCCTTAAACTCAATAACTTTTCGAAGTAATTGCACTTTGTGAATAACTGCATACAGCACACTAAAATGTCCCTAAAATGGCGATACCTTTCAAGGCAACTCTCTACATTACGAGAAGCACTCTGTAATGGTGGCACTTTGCGAATAGACACATCCAGCACAAGAAACTTCTCGAAATGGCTATACTTTGACTGTATTACATGAAATAGTTGCACTTTGCACACAATTGCATACAATAAACTGTACGTAATACGTGAACAGTAATAAGCACACACTGTATGCACTTTTACACACTTTGAGATACTTTGAATAACTCTAGTTATGCCCTTGATACAATACGAAGTCGTAGTTATGCCCAAACACAGCACTTTGCCAAAACACATACAGTCACCTTGCTATATTTTCCTCAATATGCCCTTTTTCTTTTCTTATTATATTTGTTTTGCTCGTTTAAGCCCTTTTTATGCCCAATTTATTTTTATTGTGTTGATTTACTCTAAACATGCCCAACTTTGCCTTGAACACACTAGTTTTGCTTTAAACATGCTTGTTTTTGCTTTAAACATACTTGTTTTGCTTTACTGTTAATCATTTCATTGAATACTTTTATCTTAAACATTTTCTTTAGTTAACAAACTTTTCGTACTTTCTGCTTGCCTGATAAAGTGGTTTGTGCCCTTGTAATACCCCTTTTTATCTTTTGTATCAAATAAATAGTTTGTGTTATTTCTCATTACCTTTTATTCTTTCTGGCTATGTGTGTGTCTTTTCTCTCAGTTTTACCTTCACTGTCGACTTTGCACCTCATGGCTTCGAATATTCTTCTATTTTCCATCCCAGTTCTGACACCATGTTGCTTTTGTGTGTAGGACATGAAAAAAGGGTCTTCGTGGGTTCTGTTCAAGCTGCTTTATTTTATACAAACATATCACTATAAAGGCTTACTGACTCTAACCGAAGTAGCTTATATATAAACTAACAACTGTGATCATACATGCTCATTCTCTGGCTGCTCCTTCAAAATGGCATTAGGGATTGCATGTGTCTGGGATTTATACGTGAACGTACAGCCTCACATGCTTTTTAAAGATATAATGCACACTTCACACTATGATCTACAGATGGGAAGCCTATTCCAGAGGAAGCAAATTCTCTGAGACAAATACCTGCTCCTCCAGCATGTCCTATTTGTATCAGAAGCAAAGGTCAAGTCCCTAGATCAAGTAGTTCTGATACTATTGGTTTTATGGATGTGCAAAAGGTCTGTCAGAGCTGTATCCAAGGATGTCTTGTATGCTAGGCAGAGATCACTTCTCAACAGTCTGTAGGAAACAGAGTATAGAGATAGGTCTTTGTGGTAATCTGCATAGGTCTTGTTGTTTGCAGCCTATATTCTTTTTGTGAGGGAACCTCTGTGGATGTTCCAGTTGCTGTATGTGCCTGGTCAGATATATGCCAAAGGGGTCATTGTATTCAATGATGGGTCTGATATGGGCCAAATACAGAGGAATGATGACCTTAAAACTAGATGCTATGCCCTTGCTTACAAGTTGAACACAGAATGATTTTATTACTAACTTAGACACATATTGGACAAAAGCCATGTTACTATACACATACGTCCCCAAATCCCTGATTACTGGGTCCAATCTTAGGGGTGTGTTATCAATGAGGTAGTTTTTCTAAGGTGGTCAGCTGCCATTTCTTGGCATTGAGCTTTAAGATGTGGCTTTGGCACCAGTCATTTGTCTGTTACCAGTCCTTCCTGTAGGATGTAAAGAGTTTTTTTTTGGGGGGGGGGATCCTGTGACTGCTCCTAGGTTGCAGTCATCTGCAAACTTGGTCTGGCCAGAGGCCTTTGACATTGGCTTTGACTTCCAAGAAGTAAATACCAAAAAGAAGGCAGTTGTCATACCAAATTTTTGAAATAAGATAGGTCAAAGGCAGCAGTAGAAATGGTGGGTTTCTTCTAAATGTAATAAGGCTGAGAACAAGATCAAAGCACATTTTTTGTTGTTGTCCATAGGCTAATGAAGTAGTCAGTTTTATTTCCACCAAGTATAATAACTAGTAAAAATAAAACATTTTCTATTAATATACTTAATTACAAAGAAACACAAAAAAGTATAGCAGGTGGTTACTGCCTGGCTCATCTAAACTACCCACTTTTTAACCACTTTGATAAGCTTTAGATTCTATATAACCAAAAGCTTATTTTCTCCAACCCTTCATAAGTAAATCATAATATTCATCTCATGAATTCTTACGTTTTGCTATTATTTTTTGTTTTGAATCTCTAGCCTCTTCTGGAAAGCTTTTGGACTAATCAGCTGTGATCTCTATAAAATGCTGCTTTCACATGTTGTTGTTGTGTCTTTCGGTTTTTCCCGGTTAGGGGTTGCCACAGCGGAACTCCGGTCCGCTAATGATTGTCAGTAGATTTTTACATGTCGAGTTGCCGGCCCTGACACACAACCTTCAACGAAGGTATGCCCATTCATGCATGTCTCCACACAGAAGACGCTCTAGCTGAGAATCGAACAGGACGTCTTACTGGGAGGCGACAACGCTACCGCACCACCACCACCGCAGTCTATTTCCCCTAAAGCATCTGTGTTATATCTTCTGAGTGTATCCCCTTGGCTTGATTGATCTTGAATGGAATGTAGTAATGGGTTCCAGTTTCCTATGGTTATAGACATGAAGAAATGTAATTAACTGTGGCATAGCTCAGAGTTAATGGAAAAGGGACAGCCATTTTATGGCTTCTGAATATGGTTTGTGCACAGTATGAATGTCTGCAATAGGTTTAATGTTTAAGAAAAATAGGATAAAACAGTTATAAAAAAGTTCAATAAATTTAATGCAAAAATGCACTAAAACAATAAACAAAATCAGAAAAAATAGGCCACATACACATGATATGAAGAGAAGTACCAACTGTAAGAAATGTTGAAGATAGTCATTTAAGAGGAGGTGGAAGGGCAATGATAGACAGGGGATAGCATGAAGAAAAAAAAACAGCTAGCCATAAGAATAGGGAATTATTATTTTTGCTGTACACATTTGCTCAGATGACATTTAAAACACTGCATGCATTTTTGAATAGTTTGTCTCCACATGGTACACTAGAACTAGTCAAGAAAAGGGCAATTAAAGTTTATGTTACATATCCTCAAAACACCTATTCTCTAGTCATAAATGTTTGAGAACATTCCCTCATATGCTGTGAGCTCAAGTACTCAAGATGGGAAGCACTCCTGCACTCCACACATGGGGGCAGCCCCCACACCCCCTGCTACATATATGTACCAACTTCTAGAATCTGATTAGCATGAGTCTGTTTCTGATTCTGATAACATCTTTAACTGTCTTCAGAAGAATCTCTGTCTCTACCATTTCTAATTTGTCCTCCCACTGAGAAGGGGACTCTGGATATCAAGCAAGGTGGCTGTACTGTAGTGCCCTTCCACCTTCTCTTCTGGATAGACAGGATGTCTAGTCTCCTCCTAGTTACCATCATGTCATTCACTTTCAGGATGTGTTCTGTTAGTGAACCAATATTCAGTGTAGCAATCCTTAGTTCATTTTTTGAAGTTGATTTTTTTTATGTCGAACTTTTACTCAGCAGAGCTGTCCAACGTAACACACACACTCTGGACAACTGGACACTAGACAATCAGTAGTTTATTGAAACAGGACTGCTGTGCTTTATGTCAGACACATACCTGATGGCCATAAACATTAGGGTACCCAGAAAATATTCCAAATAACATCTAAACTGAAGTGTAGAAAGGTCAAACAGACAAGCTATTAAGTAAAAATGGCAAGAATGAACCAGCCAATATAGAGTTTTCTCTGTGTAATACCTTAAACATCTTGTAACGGAGGTCCATGGCATATCTGCAAATGACCCATTAACAACATACCAGTGTCCAAAAACAAAACAGCGTAAGAAACTTCTCTGTGTGGAAGATTTTCAGTCCATATATTTCTAGTTAATCACTACATATTAATCAGATCAGACAATAGTAGTAGAAGTAGCGAACTTAAACTCGTCTTAAGTCAAAACAAAACAAAAAATAATAATAGAAAATATATAATTGTACAGCATTACTAAGTATTCGAAAGTAATCCAAGCAAGGCAGGCAGTCTGTTTCCAGTCGAAAATCCTTTATTAAGTACACAGACAAGCGATCCAAGTAAAACAAAAATAGAGTAATAATTTCCTCACAAGCTTTCAAAATATATATATAATATATATATATATATATATATATATATATATATATATATATATATATATATATATATATATATAAATATACTTTTTATCAGGCATGGGAGTGGTTTATTGTGCTGTAAAACAAAGTGTTATTGGTACACGTTAAATTCACATCCTTTCCCCCATCAGTGTGACATTCGAGCTGGTCCTGCCCTACTTTTAGAAAGCTTGTGAGGATGAATGTCACACTGACGGGGAAGGTATGTGAATTTAACATGTGTACCAATAACACTTTGTTTTACAGCACAATAAACCACCTCCATGCCTGATAAAAAGTATATATATATTTAGAAAGCTTGTGAGGAAATTATTACTCTATTTTTGTTTTACTTGGATCGCTTGTCTGTGTACTTAATAAAGGATTTTCGACTGGAAACAGACTGCCTGCCTTGCTTGGATTACTTTTGAATACTTAGTAATGCTGTACAATTATATATTTTCTATTATTATTTTTTGTTTTGTTTTGCTTAAGACGAGTTTAAGTTCTCTACTTCTACTACTATTGTCTGATCTGATTAATATACAGTGATTAACTAGAAATATATGGACTGAAAATCTTCCACACAGAGAAGTTTCTTACGCTGTTTTGTTTTTGGACCCACTACACTTTAGTGGGTTGTTTTGAGACTTCAGGGATACCACGGAGATTACTTGTTTTTTGTAAAGTATAACCAAACAATTCATTAATGCTGTACTGTTGAGCTCAGAAAAAGGGCAGAACATAACATAGCTACAGCTAGTGAGGTTTGGCTTTATTGGCCTGAATGTTCCCATACAGACTTAAAAAGTAAAAACTCATTGGAATTCAGAAGCAATAGCTGACTGATAATGACTAAAACCTGCATACAAACACACATGCATAAGCATATATATGGATGGATGTCCATTCATTGTAAAATCAAAACATTGAATGACAAGTGATCGAGCAGAAATTCTCATTCACCAACCTACTGGGAAAAAAAAGAAAACAAAATAAAACATTTCTTGCAGGGAGAGAAAGCCACCCTGTACCCTCGCATACAGCTGGTAAAGGTCAAAGTCCCCTGCCCCATTGTACTGGAATGTCACTTGGATTTAAAAAGTCAGTATGCATGATCAGCTGGTTTTCAATCACACACTCCCGCTTTTTTCCTGTCAAAGAAAAAAAAATTACTAAAGGAATGTAAGCCATATATTTGTATATAATACATATGTGATTTTTTTTACATTTGCAGACTGGGATTGCTAGAATGGCAGGTGGGAAGTTCTTGTTTTCATTAGAGTCTAGGGGAAAAAGCTAAGCAGTAGTGTGTTCTTATATTTTGTGCCTTTCATAATTATATATAGGTGGAGTGGGCACTCTAAATTGGCTATAGGTGTGAGTGCCCATGAGAGTGTATGGTATGGAAGAACTACTGTGGCAGGGCTAACCACCTGGTGGTATAAACCTTGGCTCTAGATGATTATCTCTGTTGAAGAGACACCCAAACCCCATTTGCAAAAAATTGGGAAAAAGTGTTGTGGTTGGATGGACAGATGGATATATTGCATGTATATAAGTAAAATATATTTCAGCAAACCAGCATATTTATATTTTTACAACATTGAGGATAAAAAAAAACAGATCTTCCTACTGTAGTTCAGGAGGAACAACAGAATTTAGTTTGCAACCTCCCTTCATTACAAGCTCCTTGAAGTAACAATGCACATAATTAAGAAAGGCTAATTCAGTAAAGTGACAGCTTTGAAACATGAAGAAGATTGTGGGGGAGAATCTGTCAATACTTGCAGGACTAAAAATTGACATCCTTAAAAAAGCCTGAACTTTAGCTACTTTCTTTTGTTGAACCTGTATAACTACTGTAAATATTTTTATTATTAATTACTGTCATTTATTATTTGCATTTGCAAAATAAAGAAAAAAAATCCTTTTCAGCAGAGGCTCATGGGGGAAGCTCCAATAAATAATTATTACAAACACATATCCAATAATAATTACATAATACCAATTACATTTAAATAAAGTACATATCAAGTAACAAAGCAGTAATATGTAAATAGCTTGAAAGAAGCTCAGAGAGAAGAACATATGATGGCCATTCAAAGAAGATGCAAGCAGTCATGTTACAGAAGGTGATAAGATACTTCTGACTCATATCACTGCCAGTCTACATCAGAGGGAAAGAACAAACACATCACTTTCTTATGTATAGCATGTCTCATAAAGGGATCTTGAAATGGATTCTGAAAACAAAAACATAAAGCAGTAAAACAAAATCATATCAATATGGCAGGATGCATTATGACAGTTTTAAGGAAAACATGGTCAAATATGCCAAGAAACACTTACTGTGATTATAATACATTAACTTAGATCAAAATACATACACAAGATACAATAAAAAAGCATTTTTTGAGTTCCAAGCTGGAGTTATCTTTTAATGGAGCAGTAGAATTATTTAATACAAGGGGTTTATATATTTCTTGTACAGCTGTGCTCACAATTCATGCAGAGGATATTTGTGCTGTCTGTGCAGTTGTTCCTTTTCTATGCTGTCTTGAAACTATGGTAAAGATAAGATAACAGTGGGGGGTAACACAGTTAATAAATACAACATTTGTAACCTCAATGTTTTCTTTTCTGTTTAATGCTTTGACAGATATTCTTTCTTTTCTCTTTTACTGCACCAGAAGCAACAGAGAGACAAACAACCAGCTAGTTTATAGTTACGCTGCTTAAAATTATCATTGAGTTTGTAGATACTATGCTTAAACCGATTTTTATATACTGATATATCAATGGCATGCCCATTGAAAGGAAATGAAAACCATTTTAGTATAAAACATTTTCAGACCAAGACTAACCAAAGTAATGAAACCTTGCCTTTTCCTGCTCAGGACAAGTCCTCCACAGTCTTGGTTTTCATCACTTAAAATTCTTTTCATAACTTTTTGCATTGGTACAATTATATTCTTCAAAGAGAGATTAACCTACACATTTAAACAAACTTGTAACTACAGCTGGTAGTTTGTGCCCCTTTATCAGAACTATTTTCATAGAGTTTAATACATTTCTAAAGTATTCTTGATTATTTTATGTGTTTATTTTGAAGCATATAAATTATAGACCTGCTATTCTCAACCCTCATTAGACCAATAATCAAGTACAATGCATCATTTGGCATGTACTTGAGTAGGCAATTACAGCAGCTGAAGTGACCTCAGAGGTTTCTCACAAAGAAAGTATAGGGTATAAACAACGTGTCCTATGTGGATAGACTAAAAGCCCTATCACTTTTCTCTGTCTCCTATTGACTATTAAAGTGTGATCTATGCCTGACCTACAAGGCACTCACAAATACAGTCCATCCATCTGCAAGTCAAACAGAATGAAAGTCACGCAATCTAGGGATGTAAACTTAGTCAGCAGCTCAAACAAAACATGCTGAAGAGACAGATATGTGTCTCAGAGATTGCTGTTTTTTTGGAATAGGCTTCCTATTCATGTTAAGCAGACCCCTTCCCTGGCCCTCTTCAAATGCAATTTGGAGCAATGGAAGGGGAATTACAAATTCACACCTTGGGTAGTGCCTATGTTTCTTATGGACAGGGGTAGTCTGTAAGATACTCAGTGCACATGCACAAATCCATGCCATTCTCTTACTCCTAGGGGTCATATATTGGGGAAAACTGCATTATATTGGTTAGGCTTATAAAGGCTCTTAAGCAATTAGCCTAGTAGTCTCCTATGAACTATGAACCCATGATCATGCCTTCCTTCTTTTCAGCAAGAAAATATACTAGATTATTGCCTTTTTGACAAAGGTTGTTTTCCTCATGAATAATGCATAGTAGTTAAGACTCACAGCCCACTGGAACAAGGGCAGGCAATCTCTTTCCAGCAACATTAGCACATATTCATAGACAAAGCTCATAAATCTAGAGAGCCAGACAGGTAAAAGGCAATGAAATGTATGTGTTTCAAGTTCTGGTTTTCTTTTTGGAGAGTGTGTATAATGTACTTCTGCAGGAACACCACCCCCTTGCTGGTCACCATGGTGACAGAATAATGCAGGCCTGCCAGACTGTTGGTGGTCTGTGGGCTGGAGACAGGGAGTAAGAATATTAAAGTGTGATTTGGCCATTGACAGTTCATTAGGCACCACTGACGGAAAATGTTAATTTATTGACAAATGCCTGATTTTGCACTATATCACAGTGTAGCTCACAACATTATATATACCTGTTCTCAGAGGTTCAGCAACTCAGTGTATATGTATGTATATGGCTGCATCTTATTCATAAAGCTCTGCTAAGCATAATTCCATTTTCCATCCATGTTTTAACATTGTAAACTGCCTCTTGAACTAAATGTTATAGCATATTCTTACATCTATAAATATGTACATATATTTGTTTTGAAGCATAACCTTGTATCTGTAAATATATTTTGTTAATTTCTTATGTGATCCAATTCACCTGGGCTGTGCTTGCAAATGGTCCAGTGGGATTAGTGCACTAACCTAGTAAACAAATATGCACAAATTAATAAATAAATATAAAGTTAGGGAAGCACTGGGATGAAACCTCCTTTGAGAGGTCTGGGGTGTTTGGAGTATTTTGCTGCTCTTAGAAATATCTATTAGTAATGTTTGATAAGTAGTTTTAGGCAAATTTTTAACAGACTCTATGTGTTAGCTCAAACTACCTGTGTAGTACTAACCTATGAACCTAAGAAAAGCATTCAAATGAATGGCTGGTTTTGCCATGACACATCTATTCACACAACCTCTTTTTAAAGTGGAAACAAGAGCACTACGGCACATTCAGTGCATGCCTGGCACAGGGACACTACTTACAGCACAGTTATCCTCAGCTACCCACTAAATTTGAAGGCAGTTGTGCTGAGAGGGTACACATGCAGTTAAAATCATGCCTGATGGAACATAATTAGTGTTTGGCTCGACTGCTTAAATGGAAGGATTAAAACAAATTAATTTGGAAATAGAAAATAACTGTTTGATATTAATTAACGAGGGAGAACCATCTGTGCAGTGTAAGCTTGACCTTAGAGATAGTTGGTTATATGGCAAAACATAAAGTCTATATTCATGGAAATAACTTTCTTTGAAAAAAATCAGTCAACATTGCACCTGAATGACTGTCACAAAAAGACAAAAACTACATTATAGAAGGGGGACAACCTGCCTGCATCCCCAGGGAGGGATCTGTATTCTCCACACTCCTTACATTTTTAAATATAGTGACTCCGAGATCATACCACATTGGGGATAAGGAGAAACACCCTTATCCTCACTGTTATACAGCCTTGTTCTGTTAAATGGCCTTTTTTTTGATGAAACACTGGTGTCAGTGAAACTAGTTTGATGATTACAATTTCATTGGAAAAGGTCTTGGCAAACAGTAGGGAGCCAACACAGACTAATACTACCTTTAGTGGAGGTGAAGGAGGGAGAAGCCCCTTCCCCAATGCACACACAGTTGCTATCTAAATTCCAAGAAAAGCACTGTGATGCAAGGCGTTATAGACATATTTTGGGATTCATCCTTTGGGGGTACTACTGAATTATATCATGTTGTTGTGACTGACAGTGACACAGGGTGAAGTTTTAATTATACTGTCTTATGCTTCCCTAGGTACAATCTGTATTACAAATGGGTATTAGTATATAGGTGCAGGTGCTTGATGAGGAAAACAGTTAATTTGGTACTTAAATAATTTTATGTAAGTACAATTTTATAACCATTTAAGGGAAATTTTACATGGGCAAGGACAGGCACATTTTATTCATCCTGGAATAGAGCCAAGAATTTTATCTGTTACCATAGAACAAAGCACCATTACAGATACAGTAGTCATACTGTCTGAAACACTTTAGAGTGAATAAAAGCTTGCTATGTGTTTCAAGTGGGATATTTAGTATATACCTTGAGGCTTTGCAGTTGTGTAGTGTTCATATGATCGACAGCTAAAATACTGTTTTTTAGTTTTCAGTAAAACATGTTACTTGCTGCACTGGGTATCTGCAAGATAACTGTATTTTGATTTTGTTGACACCAGCTGACTTGTACAAAAGAAATAAAATAGTTAAGTACTTATGAATGAATGTATGCATGTGTTTATTTGTTTCCATTAACTGTTTTTCCAAGATGGGTTTTACTTGAGCAAAATAGTTGTTTTACTTTCTTCTTGATTGTGAAAGCAACAACCCCCTAATTTATGAAGGACTGAATAACATCATTTGCAGATTATCTTGTCTTCTAAGAAACAGTAAAGAAATGATGTGATAGAGTTAAGATGACAGCAAACAATGAATGTGTTATAGGGTTACAGTACAAATAATGTGTTGTTTTTCTCCAGAGGAAAATACTCTCACTAAATGGCATTTTCAATTCTGCCATGTTATTTGCACTCTAAAACTGCATACTGGAGTAATTCCGCAGGACCTTGTTTGTTCTAAATCACTGCTAATAATGGTGGATTGTAATAATTGGAGTAGGTCTGAACTTTTTGCTCGCATACCTCTGTCATTTTTCCAACTTGAATCAGAAGCTTTTTCTTGATCTTGATGCCTTATGGAATGCGTTATTTATAACACTGGAATAGTCCGTGACAAATGTACAAATCACTACATGGTTTTGTCAGGAAGGGAAAAATATGTCATGTAATTGTCAGCTGCCAGCCTGCATGTTCTGAGGCAGTAGTCCATATATGCTATAATAATCTTATCAGTTAAATCTGTCGCTATTAGGAAGAGAGTCCTGTAAATGTCCTGCTGGGTGCTCTTACTGATTATATAGAATTGTCAAACACAACTGGGTCTTTGTAAATCAGTTGTATGTTAACTGATGTCAGTCATGGTGCAATTCTGAGTGCTACAGAACTGCTGCAGAAACTGCTCTATCTGCTTGTAAAACACCCTTAGAGAAGTAGAGTGACAGTCAGGACATCAACAGCTAACAGTTTTGGTAAATAGAAAGATTAAAAGCCAGGCAGCAGAATGAGATACAGATTGCTGACACTATGGAAAAGTGGAAGTAAAGGGGTCAGAGGAGAGTATATGGCCAAGGTTTGAAAAATGAATGAATTTCCCAGTACTAGTGAAGATTAGGGGGTCCTATAATGAACATATGGAACTGTATTTTACAGCTAATTCAGTGCTGGTTCAGAAGAAAATCAGCACACTGTTGAGTCTAATTGGTGCACAGTCTCCTGTGTAATTTAGTAACTCCTACAAAGGCAAAAAATTGTTGATATTTTACAAGATCACCTCAGCCCAAAGCCTCATTTGATATCTGATGGCTTCAAATAGACAAAAACTGAGAGCATATATGGGTATGTTACTAAACTATGGAGATTGTCCCAGCTTTGTTATTTTGGCAAAGGAATGTTGAGAGATGGGTTTGTACGTGGTATGTATTGTTAAAATACTCAAAGGAGAGTACTGTCCAAGAGAATTAAAAAAAAATACTCAACGGAGACTACTGTCCAAGAAGATTTGACCTCAGGACAAGCACTAAGTTTAACAATTTCAGTGGAAACTGATGCTTAACTATCATTCTAAAATGCAGTCATAAAAACTAGAAGGCCAGATACATAAAATATCACTGGGGCAGAAAAACGGAAAGGGACAAAAATATTATCATTATGGTATGGCATCAGTTAATGAGAATGACTGTTGAATTAAAGAAAAATACTGCATAAAATACCATAAGTGAAGGCAGACAGAATGTTCAAAGTTTAAAAGGCATAATGGTGAGTGTGACACCCCTGCACTGGCCCAGTAATCAAGGAGGCTCAATCCTCACCACTGGCAGCAGTGAGGGAAGTACACAATGGGAGGATGACAAGTACAAACACATAGTAAAGTACAATTTCCCTTAAGAGCACACAGAGATCACAATCAGTCTGGGGCTGGTTTCTCCCTCTTTCTCCAGATCCCCAATAAGACTCTCCACTGGCACAGCTATAGGGTTAAAGTCTCAGCCGGGTGGCCAAGCTAAGACCTCCAGCAACCTCTCTGTCCAACCAGTGCTTCGTGTCCCTGCCCAAGTAGCTGACACACACACACACACACACACACACACACACACACACACACACACACACACACACACACACACACACACACACACGCACCCTTTGAGATTTGATTGATATACAAACACATACTTACACCTCAAAAAGGCTGGTACAGATTTACCATCTATGCCCCCATCTGCCCAGACTATAAAGTAGTACCAGCTGCCACCAGCCAACTCTTTATCAGCTACTTAAAGCCCTTAACAAAGGGAGTCCAATCCTATTACTGTGTAATGTTACTATTATCCAAATGGTAGTTTTGGCAAAAACTTACAAGGCTATTTAGAGTGGCCTGTACAGTGTCACCAAATACATATGCAAGTACTCTAAGAGCTTAAATATGTCTCATAAATATCAGCCACAAAGATAGGTTTAAATATATTTAATAATAAATAATAAAAGAACAGAACAATACTCAGAAAACAAACACAGCTACTTCAGAGTTCAACATCACAGTAAATATTTTAAAACAACATTTCAGGACAATCTCAAATAAATACAGAAAACATCTGAACTAATCTTTACTATATTTGGGTTCTCTTCAGAATCTCGAATGTCTGAAAACCCAAGTCAAGACCATATGATCGAGTTTTCAGAAGCTCAAAATTCTGAATGGAGATCTGCATACAGTGCGGAACATAAGATTTCCCTTTTCCTTGCTGTAGTGCGATCTTGGAGTTTTTATATTTAAGTAGCAGGGGTGTGGGGGATGCAGGGGGGCTTGCCCCCCTGCAGAAACATTTTATTTTTTATTTTATTTTTTTGCTGGATTAATTCCAGGGTTTCAACCTTCTGACAACTTGATCATATGGTCTCGACCATATGACATTTGGGTTTTCAGACGTTTGAGATTCTGAAGTGAATCCATATATTCCTATCTATATCTGAAATAAATTATTTTTCCCTAGTTACTTACTATTAGCAAGGCAAGTGCAGATGGTGATGAGTAATGTTTCCAGGTCAAAGACAAAATACAAAATGCATAGTCTCTTTCTGAGAAAGTTCTTAAATTAATATCAAACATTACTGCTGGGTTAGCTTGGATGACGTCATTGTTTGTCACTTGACTTCAAGTTCGCAGGCTAAACAGATACTAACAGAATTTTAACATCCCTGTGTGAGAAATCCATATCTCTCAGATGTGCTCTGAACTGTGTAGCTGCTAGGAAGTCATAAAGCAATCAAACACTTTACATTTTAAACTGAGTAATTACTTTTCTTTTCAGACAATAGAAAAACTTTTAGCTCTATTCATTGTATCTGCTTGCTGCCTTGAAACTAACTTTTATAGCACATTGTAAAGCACATAATTTCAACTTATTTTCTTGATGTTTTATAGGTTAATCTTCTATGTTCTAGCAGGGTATGCTGTGGTTACATTCCTGAAGCTCAGTACATAACATACAGTTCTGTATAAATCATATCAATATTCACAAATGACATAGTACAGTTCTGTATAAATCATATCAATATTCACAAATGACATAGAATTATTGGTACTTTTCCGTTATCGGGGCAACAGGTCTAATGGCCACGATAACTTGTTATAGTTGCATTCACTTGTAATTCACTTTAAACGATGGAAAAGTACCAAGAGAAGTCCAGTCCTTTGTAGTGACTGTGGTTATATGTGCTGCAAACACTCATAAGTCCATCGAAAAATCCCACTTTGAGCATTTAAAATGTGGCAAGCCTAACAACGCGAAGGATCCAGCTTGCCAATCATAAAGAAGTTATTACGTATTGTAAAGTGGGGACATTTATTATTATTTATTTTATTTATTTAACATTTGTTGACCGGGCTAGTCTAACTGGATATATGTCCATTTTCAGTAGAGGCCCGGGGAGAAAAGCTTCAAAAGAACAGGCAATTTAAAACAAATCAAAGGTATTAGGCAATATATGGACAAGAAGAAATACATAATAGTTTACAAATGTTAACAATACAGTTAAAATAAAAGGAAAACCTCATTCCTTTAATTCTATACAAAAAATAATTTTTTTTTTTTTTAAGAGAGTGCAAGGAAATAGGGAGGAGAGTAGTAGTGGAACAAAAAGACAAAAGGAAAGAGAAATACAGAGAGGTTTGGTAAAAGTAAGGTAAGAAGGAGAAGTAAAATCTAATATGAGAAGCAAGGAGAAGTTAGTTCAAAGTAACATGCTAAGTGGCCTAAGGAACGAGAAGAGAGTAGGGAGGGTAAGCATAGGAAGAGAGAATGTAGTGTTGTAAAGGAGGAGAGATTTTAGTCAGGGTTGCTGCATGGACAGAGCCAGTGGTTAGTAAGATGAAGTTTGAGTTTATTTTTGAAGAGTGAGGAAGAGGAGATCATAGTGAGGTCCTTAGGAAGAAGGTTCCAGCTTTTCCCCACTGTATAGGAGAAAAGTGAGTCACCTGCTTTATTATTAGATTTATGTGTGGATACTAAAAGTTTGTGTGAAGAGCGAAGGTTAGAAAGATTTTTATAGGGACTTATAAGTTTAGTAAGGATAGATGTTTTTTCAGGGAAGTAAAGGATTTTTTGGGTGACTATAAGTTGCTGTGATAAAAGTTGATTTTCAAGTTCCAGCCAGCCAAGTTGTTTTAAATTTAGGCACTGGTGAGATCTAAAAGGGGAGCTGGTAGCAAATCTGGCTATACTATTGTAGGAGGTAGCCAATTTGTTCAGGTTAGTTTTAGATAGATTTGTATATAAAGATGATGCATACAGGAGAGTAGAGATAAGATGGGAGTGGGCAATGGTAATTCTGGCTGTAGGAGTAAGGAAAGGTTTGATTTTATAGAGGGAGCCAAGCTTTTTATTAATAGATTTAATAGTGGTATTAATATGAGAGTCATAGTTAAGGCTATGATCGATGGTAACCCTTAAAAGTTTGGTTGATGTGTCAGGAGATATAACTGTGCCGTTTTTAGATACGATGGAGAAGTGGAGTGGTGAAGATTTTTGTGTGGGAGTGAACAACAGTAGTTTAGTCTTTTTAGGGTTAAGGAGGAGACATTGCTGTAAAAACCACTCTTCTACAAGCTGAAAGACATTTTGGGTGAGGGATTGAAGTTCAGTTGGGTTAGAGGCTGAGGAGACTAAGGTGGAGTCATCTGCATACTGTATGGTTACGGCTTGGGGGATGCTAGAAGCAAGATCATTGATAAATATGGAGAATAAAAGGGGACCTAAGATAGATCCTTGGGGGACTCCAAGTGAGACAGGAAGAGGGGAGGATAGAGTGTTTTCCCAGAGGACAGCCTGTTTTCGATTATCTAGGTAAGACTTAAACCATTGTAGTGCCAGAGTGTCAAGTGAGAGTGATTTCAGAAGATTCAAGAGAATTTGATGATTAACCATGTCGAATGCTTTTGAGAGATCTATAAAGACAGCAGATGAGAGGATGTTGTTATTGCGGTTTTTATTTATGTGATCGGTAAAGGAAAGAAGAGCAGCAGTAGTGCTATGGGAGGGACGAAATCCATGCTGGGAGGGAGCTAGTAGTCCATTTAGAAGGAGGCGGTCAAGCAGTTGTTGGTGAATACATTTTTCCATGATTTTAGCTAAGGGAGAAAATAGGGCAATTGGACAGAAGTTTGAAAGTTCAGATGAGGTCCTGCCCTTATGAAGGGGAATAATATGAGAGATCTTCCAGATGGAAGGGATAGTGCCTTCATTGATGGCTCTATTTATTAGGATAGAGACAGGGTAGGCAATTGCTTTGGCTGCAATTTGAAGATATTGCGCAGGTAGTAAGTCAGCAGAGGGGGTAGAAGGTTTGAGTTTTAGAAGGAGGGAACTGATGAGGGATGTAGAGACAGGTTGTAGTTGGAAAGTGGGAGGAGATGGAAAGGAGGACAGTGGTGAAAGAGAAGCCACGGGGGGAAGGGAGTTAGCAATTGACAGGATCGCTTCAGTAAAGAAGTTGTTAAAGGAGTCAGCTATCTGTTTAGGAGTGGTTTTGGTAGTACTGGCAGGGGTGGGTGTCTTAGATGTGCCAGGGTGTAGTAAAGCATTAATTCCTGTCCAGAATTTCTTAGGGTTTTGGTGGTTATTTTGCTGGAGATGAATGAAAAATTTTTTTCTATCAAGTCGTACAGAAGATTTAGTGGAGTTTCTAAGCTGTTTAAATTTAGTGTGATCAGATGGGTCTTTAGAAGCACGCCATTTTGACCAGAGTTTGTTTCTTAGCAACATTTTGTACTTAGTTTCTTTTGTAAGCCAGGGTGCAATTTTGGTCCTATTTTTAAGGGTACGGATAGGGGCATGGAGGTTAAGAATTTCAAGGAATTTTGAATTAAAGTAAGCTACTGCTTCATCAAGTTGTAGGTATTTTAGGGGTGACCAGTTACAGTGTCTAAGTTCATTTTGGAAGCATTCAGGGTTAAAGTTCTTGTTGGAGCATATGGTTTTAAAGCTTGTAGGTAGAAGTAAATTTAATTTATGTCGAAGTATGTAAGTTAGAAAGTGATCACTCATATCTTCCGGGAGGGTGCCTACTGTGTAGAATGAGGGGGAAGTATTTATGAGAATCCAGTCAAGGATGGATTCTTTTTTGGTGGGCTTGTGGATGCGAGTGGGTGAGGTGACAATTTGAGTAAAGCCATGCAGGTTAATGTGAGTAGAAGGGGTATTGGTATTACAGGTATTCCAGTCAATGTTAAAGTCACCAAGTACTATGGTTTCTTGAGGATATGAGGTGGATAGCCAGCTAAGGATATTTTTAAGGAGGTTGATGTTGTTGCCAGGTGGAATATAAGAGCACAGAATATAAATGGCCTTGTAAGTATTTAATTGTAGCTTAGTAAAAAGAATTTCAGTGTTAGTGTCAGATGGAAGACAAGAATTTAATGGAGTGAGTAGGAGACCTGTTTTATACAGTAAGGCTATACCCCCTCCCTTCTTGTTAGGGCGATCTACTCTTAGAATATTATACCCAGGAGGGGTGATATCGCAGTCCTGGACATGGGGTTTTAACCAAGTCTCTGTGAAACATAATAGATCAAAGCTGTGTATTTGCAGTAGGGCATGAAGCTCTGTTATTTTATTGTTAATACTTCGTATATTTAAGTGAGCTAATAAAAGGGAGTTAGAAGAGAGGCTAAGGTTGTATTGGGATGAGGAAGAAACTCTAGGTGTGAGGCTGGGGGAGGTGGCGGTGGGGCCTGGGTTAGGATGAATGTCACTATCTAAAAGGAGGTGACAGTGAGATCTGGGGTTGTGAATTAGTATAAGATATGATATAGTTTGTTGTTTTTTCCCATAAAGGTGTTTGTAGTAAATATGGTTAACTCTATGATATTTTGGGAAGAAGTAATTGGATGTGTAAGTAATGTTGATGTGTTTTAGGGGAAGTGATGATGCAGTAAAGGATGTTTGTTTTGAGGAGTGTTGCAGGTTAGAGCAGTTGAGGTGTTCATAGGAAGTGGAGATATAGATAAGGAAAAGAGATGTGAGGATTGAGAGTAGGAGAAGGGATGTGAGGTAAGGAGAGAAGGAAGAAAAAGACTTTGTGATTTGGAGGTAGAGTTTGGGAAGTGAGAGATTAGATGGGAGGGGAAATGAAGAAGATTGGTGAGATAGTAGGGAGATGTTTGAGAGGGAAGGAATGTTATTGGCTAATAAGGAAGTAGGAGTGTCTAGAGAGGTATAAGGCTGGATGTAGTGGGGGTGGGTCAGATTTGGGGGTAGGGTAGGGGAGCGTAGTGAGCTCGAAGGGCGAATGGAGCGGGAAGAGCCAAGCAGGGAGAAGAAAGATCGGCCTAAGAAAAACAATCGGTGAGATGCTGATTGCTGTTGGCAGGTAGAGGTCAGGTAGGTGACAAGAGGTGATAATAGAGAGTCAGAGTAGGGTTGGGAGAGTAGAAGGATAGTAGAGAGAAGTGGAAGATAAAAGGAGGGCGAGACAGAATTGAAAAAAGTGTCAGTAGTTTTAAAGAGACATGATTTAATGTAACACCAACATAGTTGAATAAATGCCTCCAGACCTAACAACTTACCTAAAAGTGCATTTAAACTGACTTCACAAAAACATGAATCATTGATGTAATTAACTGAAAAAGCCAAAGCTACTGTAAATGGAAATTAGCTGCACAACAGGAACACTGTTAGAAACATAAAAGCAACGATCCACTCCACACCACTTCCGGAGCAACCATGTGCTAGAAACACATCATGCAAAAAAATAAATAAATAAATAAATAACCAGCTGACTTACATTTCTCAAACAATGAGCAGAAAAATAATAATCACAAAGAAGATGAAAGACTTACACAACATAATAAAAAAAATTTGCAGGGAAAGGAAACACATTACAGCAACCCAAAGTATGACCATTGTCATAGCACTAGAGCCTTTATGTAAAGTGTTGGAGAATCAAGAAAAATGGAAAAATGAAATAAATATGTCAGTAACAGACTACAAAACAACTTAAGCATCAGTCATAACTTACAGAGATAAAAACATCAATCAGTATTTAGAAATTAAAAACTGTATTATAAAGGATCAATTAAATTATAAAAAGTACGACCCACCCATAATTAAAAAAAAAAACAATTTCACATTCTAATGTCTTGTGCCAAAAACTGTACTTTGGTATTAACTAGTAAAATGAAAACTTACCAACTTTCCTGTAAATGACAGCACAATTCCCTAATAATTTCAACCACTACTGTTATTCCCAGAACTTGTTAAAGGCTGTTCTAAGTGCGCTTTTCCTGTGATATCACAAGTTATCATCATCATTAGACCTGTTGCCCAGATAATGGAAAAGTACTGAGTTATTTTGTGGGCCTGGATTTGAGTGTATGTTGCCACAAGCTTTCAGGGTAATGGTGGAATTGGCAAGATGGTAGTTGGGTGATTTATATTTTAATCTAGGTCTATTACCTATTTTAATACACTGGAGATACTATTGGGAGTTCTGAGGGGGTATATTGAAATTGAAAGTTGTAGTTATAGAGGAGCTGGTGATAAGTGGTTAGAGTAGCTAGGGCTAACCAGGTGAGTAGTGTAGGAATCTGTATAGACAGCATGATGTGAAGGAAGGCAAAAGAGAGGAAGGTGAGGTGAGTAAGAATGTAATCATAGGAGAGAGGCAGTTAGGTGGAACCATTTGGTAAAGTTGAGTTTTGCTGGTGGCAGGAAAGGGGTGGTTCTGTAAGAGCAGGGAGGCTGTGGTAATTAAGTTAGGCAAATGGTGGTATGGTACAGCAGTAGATAGAGAGAGTTATTTTATGAATTCCCAGACATATGTCCAGTGTAAACAGTCCTTTTACATTTTCATGGTATGAAAGACCACTGAAGAAGCTACAGAGATATATGGATTGTTCCAGAGTTTAAAGGTGTTTCTAAGGTCTGAAACTTTTGATTAATTGAAAACGTGATTTTGATTATGTACATAAATTATCATATTTGATAAAATAGTCCATGGCATGCCTAATATATAGTGTTAAAGTTAATTTAAGTGATCAGCATAATATAATGTGTCATCTCATGGGATGTATAAAAATGGGAGGGGGGTGTATATCGGTATATAAGTTCAATGCCAGTGTACTATCTATAATGTTTAGCATGTTATGTAGTGCATTGAAGTTTTAGAAGAATCAGCCTGATTTAGACCTTGTGGTGGTTAGGCCATATCACCTGTATCTGTCTGCAAATTTTTAAGCCTCCTAATATAATACCAAGTTTAGTAGTACTCTTTAGTATATTCATTTCAAATGTATCTGTGGAACAGAAAAAAGATCAGCGACACAAAGATAGACCCAGCAATGAAGGAAGTGTAGAAGGCTCTAAGCAAGGACCTGGAAATGACCAATTAGGCTGAAAGATGGCAATCAAAGTTTAATGTAGACAAATGCAACAACTTGCTGTTGGACTACATCAACTGGTGTGTGAAGTGTAAGCTAGGAGGAGTGAAACTCATGACAGTAAATTAGTCATATCTCAGCTGGACCACTTAGGGAGCAAAGCAGCCAACAAAATGCTGCGATATACCATCAAGGGCTATACTTCAGAAGCAAAGAGCTAATTCTCCTGATCTGAGGGTCCCTGATCACATCACACATTGAGTACTACATGCAGTTCTTGGGGGTATACTAACAGAGTGACACCAGGTTACAGGAAAGATTGGTGCATGAGATTCAGGAAAAAGGATATGATCACAGACTATAACAGATCATTTTTTTTTTCTCATTGAAGACTAGAACAGACAAACAATACATGACATGGGTGCAAAAATCATGTCAGGGAGATACAAATTGGTTGACCTGAGAATGAAGGAGAAAATAAGAGGAGGGACAGAGACAGACTGCGGGAACCAACTATTCTTTGAACCTGTATAAGCACTTCTTCTTGAACATGGTTGTGAATTCATGAAATGGAGGTGCTCAAAAAGGTATGGAACAAGTGAAGAAGGGGTGAGAAGGAAAGATTACTGTGACTGTCTGGTTTAACAGGTAACACTTACCTTTGATGCTGCAAGATCAGTTGGCTGTTGGCTTTATTTCCAGACCAGTAATAATAACTGACCCTACAATGCAGCATAAGGAGTTCTGTACTCCTGAGTGTATCCTTTGGATGAGACATTAAACCAAGGCTCCAGCTGTCTGAGTAGATGGTAGGTAGATATGAAAGATTCTGTGGCACTTATCAAAAAGAGTGGGGTTATTTTATTAAATACTTTATATATTTACACAAGAATAAAATGATATATACATGTTTACAAAATAAATAATCTATTTTGCAAAACAAATGTTATATAAGAAAGCATATTTTTCATCCCTCGTCCCAATCACAACTAAACTTTTATTACACAAAATATTACTTTTATTGATTGCTGTTTTATTGTTTAATGACATATTTCTCTATTATTCCTTATCTTGCTAAATAAAGTTTCATCAAACCTACCTTTCTAAATAAACCATAAATAAAAAACAAAAATGTTTCATTAATATTTTTTCCTGTTATAGATTCATGTATTCCATAAAGCACCATATACATATTAACAGTCTTAAATTGTGGAATGTGTAAACCCTTAGAACATAATAATACCAAAACCCTGAACTCTTTTTCAGTCTTAAAACATGTTGGACTATTGTAGAAGAAAAGCAGTATTAGTTCATAAAATCCATGTTCTTTATTCAGTAAACACTTTCAGAACCACACCTTAAGCATATATAGAAAAAACATATATGAAACACATATATGAACTACATATATGTAAATATAAGACATATATAATTTCTCATGTAGTTTATACATGTAGTTTATATATGTAGTTCATATATGTGTTTTATATATGCTTTTTCTATATATGCTTTTTGAGGTGTTATATGAATGCAGTTTTAGCTTAAATATACCTGGGTATGTTTATCATGTTAAGAATGGGAAAAGGTGTGGTTCTGATTTGATTGGTACTAAATTATGCTTTCATTATAAAAATGGGCTGCCTTGAAATGCATTTTATTGAATGGTCCGAAGAAGTGGGAGTTATTCCCATGAAAGCACTTACCAAATAAAGAACTTGGATTTTATGAACTAATACTGCTTTTCTTCTACATTGTTTATGATCCCTGAAGTTTTGTGTGTTGTTGTTGTATGCTGCTATTTCCTTTGGGGTCATTTTACTCGAGCAACAACCTTACTTTTTGTGTGTGGATGTTGGACTATTGTATTTATATTACTCATGACATTTTCTTTCTTCAGCATACTTATATATCATTAATTGACAATTTGTTTAGTTATAATCTGTACAAAATGTCAGTCCATTCTCATTGCACTTTAAATCTTTTCTGATGTTGTTTTAAAACTTCTGGTTAATTATTTATTAAATCATGCCAATGATTTACTAGAAAATATTAATCTAGACTATTCTTGCACCACCGTTTCCTTTCCTGTGGAATACTACCCATTTTCCACGCCCACACTTTCCTATATTCTCTTACATCGCTATTTACTGGCGCATTTTTCCTATTCCCCTCTTTATGCTCTTCACAACAATCTTTACATTTTGTATTCAATAACTTACCAATTAAAGTGTCACATCCTATTTTAAAACTTTTAATACCCTAAATAAATGCAAAATGCCAAAAATTGGATTAACTGATCCCAAGCATCTTACTTCATGTTATATATTTGTTTTAATGAGGTTGAATCTCAACCTCCAATTGAAATTAAACACTATATAGAGTGATTGAGTCCTTACATATCGTGACATATGAACTCCTTCATAATATACCAATATCCCTAAAATAACTCAATTCAGTAAGTATTTTTTAAACTTAACTTAAACATTTCCAAAAAATTGAAATGCCACAAGCCTCACAAAGCAAAATATCCCACTGTACTTCTGTTTTTCCATAATTAATAAAGTGTATTCCAAGCACATTAAATTATGGTAAAGAAAAATATTATTTCCTAACTGAACATCATCCACACTTTTTGATTTTTGTTTATTCAGTCTTAAGTATATAAGTCATACAGTTTAATTTTTGCTTATTCAGTTTTAATCTTATAAATCCTAAATAATCTTTAACTTTTATAATAGTCTCTCTGATCCATTTTTTTGCTATAAGATCAAATTGTCATCATATGTCAAGGCAACTGGTAAAGTCATTCCACATTTCCTGTCTTACCATATCTAATTCCTTTTGCCATTTCTTATCTAGTGCACCTATAAGCAATATAAACAATGCACCAATCATGGGTACTCTATTCATTTTTATCATTTTTCCAATCCAGCCATTTCTTAATGGACAAACCCATGTTTTTCATATAGAATTTCAGCAGTATAAATATCTTTTGATTAATACCACATGCTTGCAATATCCTCTAAAATCATCTTTGACTATTGTTAATGATAGTGCTTTCTACATCATATGAGCGTATTTGCCTTCATTTCTTTCTCTCAATATCTCATCTACTATCTCTTTAACCAGGACTAGAAATTTCTTTATTTTCGTGTATTACATTCTTTATTACTCCAGCCGCACTTGTAAAGCAACATTTTCACCAAAATTTTATAGTTGTTGCTGCATAAAGATAAAGTTCACAAACTTTTTGACTGAGATCAAGGATTTCTAAATAAACCTAATAATAATGTCGCAAAACTTTTCCTGTTTTATTCTTTTCATTGTAAGCGTTCTTCCCCATATATGATAAAACTTCATTGGTGTGATATCAGCCTTGAGGGTGCAGGTGATGGTGTTTGCTCATCACTACTAGATGCTGAGATACTTCAATGTCCATCCTGCACAATAGCAAAGCTGCAGTTTTATAAGCTATGGTCTCCTAGGTTTAGAATGTAGTTTAGATGTGGCATTTTTCTGTTGCAGAGTATATTCTGACATCACTGTTTGGTATTGTGTGCCATATTTTCTCTTGTGTTTAATTTTATGGTTCTAACTTGTTGCATCTTTCCCGATAAAGTGTCAGTTCTGGTATATTCCATCTAACTATATAATCAAAAATGCAGACTCTGTTAAATGTGTGATTAAGAAAACTATTTATCCTATGCAGTTTTAAATCAGAAGCCATGTTTGAATCAGGTTCTTGCAAAACTAGCTGCAAGACCTTGATTTTACTGTACAACAAATGCTATTGGGTTAAAAGTTGCACGTAAATCTCAAGTTCTACTTTATGACATCTAATCAGTTTAACTTTCTGGCAATTGTTTAATGGTATGAGAAATATATTTACAACGTGCATTTTTGTATTGAAGTTTTGCAATTTGTATCCCCTAACTAAATATTCTTACTCAAACGTCCATTCAGCTCAGGAATAAGAATAATTATTCCTTCTCTCTTCATACCACTGGACTCAGAATGCTGATTTTCATAACTCTATCATTTGCACAACAGTGCTTTTATTGAAATAAAAAAACACATTTAATCTTCCAATTTTATGTGGAGGAAAATGCATAAAGAATGGAAATGAACAGGAATTAAGCCTTTGTATAAAACAAGGGTTATATATATCATGATCTAATAAAACTATAACTCAATTAGCTTACTGTCTTGTACAACCAGATTGAGGGAAAAAATTAGTACTGGGCACATTAATACATAAGTTCAGTGAGTTAAAGGTACACTAAATGCAGTTAACATCCACTAGTACTGTATAGGGAGATATACTGGCTCTGAAAATAAGATTTTTAAACATACATTATTGGTGTCACAGTGAAGGGGCTGCAGTGTGACATGGTCATTTCAGACTTTTCAAGTGTCTTTATTACAGTTGACTATGTACTCCTTATAGAAAAACTGCAGCTAACATTATTGGGTACCTGGAAGGTGACTGTGTGTTGATCTGAATGGCCAGTGTATTGACTGGAACATTCTAGAATTAGTGGCACCACACAGCTCAGTACTGAGTTTACACTTATTTAATCTTTACTGGTCAAAGATGAAGGTGAATTGGTCCTCATTTTATGTTATTTATGCAAATTATATCATGGAGATAAGGTCATATAACAAATTGAAGACTGACAAATAATTCAACGTTCATTTGATAATGTAGTATCACAAGCAAAGAAAAACTGAATGTTGATCAATGTATACTAAAAATGTGTTATGGCATAAGCTTTATACGATTTAGCATACAGTTACTAAAAACGTAGACTACATAGACCCATTTAAAGATCTTGGAATCTTGGTAGATAAATCTCAGTCCTTTCATACACATACTGATTCCATCTGTAATGGGAGCTACTAAATAATGGGTTCATTGTTGAGGTATATGAAAACAAAAAGAGTAAGGTCATTCCTTAGAATGCTGCATTTCTTTCTGGACAAAAAAGTCCAGAGATACATTGACGTCAGAACATTTTGACTAAAATATCTCCTGCATGAAATAATTGGCCAAATAAGAGAATTAAACTGAAGAAAGACTGAACAAGTGAGTCACTTTTTTCTGAGAGGTGACATGATCAAAGTCTCTAAGGCCTCAAAAGATGGCTTTGTATTTGAATGCCTAGGTGTGAAAAGGAATCAATGGCAATATGATCTTTAGCTTAAAAGAACTTTAAGTAAAAACAAAAAGAAAATGCCTGGCTCTCAGGAAAAAAAAGTAGTGCAAGTTGACTGCAACACTGGAACTTCATACAAGAACGAATTAGGCACAGTAAAAATCTTAACTGCTTTTAAGTAAAGTTTAGATAAACCTTATACCATGAGATGTTAAAAGGTATCGCAGACAAAATGGATGTTACTCCTTTCCTGTATAAGATATGATACAATATAATAAAAAATAAGTTTCATCCATGACTGCATGTATATTTTGTTTGTAAATAAAATCTATACATGTTTACATATATGTGTCCAGAAACATATTAATCCAAAGTAGTCGCTGTATATTTTATATTTACTATATGAATGCAATTATGGTGCATGCATTAGCTTAAACCCCACTACAGTACTATTTCTGAACTGAAACATTATTAGAAATATGTGCTTATGTAATGTGTGGAGGCATTTATTGTTGGAACAGAAATATAGGAGGTGTTTGAATACTTGAAATGTCAGCAAACACCTCTTCTACCTCATTTTACTGTTGCTTTAATTATAAAATAGACTAGTGTCAGCTCACATGAGGCTCATTTTGATATGTACATGTTGCACAGAACATTTTCCATTTTGTCATTATGATCTCTTCTTCCTTTGTTTTGCCAGATCTGCTGCTGTTGTGGTCCTTCTCCATGCTCTCTCTGCTGCTTTTTCTGCCCAGCCATAAGAGTATCGACTGGGACTCGGCTGATGTATACTCTGTTTCATATCATTGCCTCGGTACTCTGCTGCGTCATGCTTTCCCGCACTGTCTCTGAAGCTGTCAAGGAAAATGTGAGTAAAACGCGCTGTGCTTCATGAAACTGAGTTATAGCACTGCCACAGAGTGAAGTGACTAGTAAATAAATGTTGGATGGCAAACATCTCTCATGTTACAGTCTATAATATATATGATCAGGATAATATTAATACTGTGTACATTTTGAGATGTTTATAGTAAAACGTAACCATTCTGTTGCATGGCTATAATTTTGTGAAATATATATATATATATATATATATAGAACAAACAAACCAAGGCCCTTAGAGTCAGTGATGTAAGCGAACAATAACCCAAGACTTCACTGATGGATGAAAAGGCAGCAAAGCACCAAAGCACAAATAAAATCCAAGATAAACTTTATTCCAAGTTTCCAAATTTCCACGTAAGCGCTTTCACGGTGTAATACCGCTTCCTCAGACGTGATACAACTGAACAAAAGGAAACACATTATATAGACTGACATCACTTCCTCTATTAAACAATTAAATAAAATTAAACAATCAAATAGAATCAATTAATTAACATTCATTGCAGGGTAGATGTAAAAACCAAACTAAACTAAAACCTATCAATGCCAAAAAATGTATGTGTATGTGTATTGACTCAATATTAAGTCACAAGTGTATGTCTGATAGTAAAAACATGAATCAATAAATATCATAAGTAACAATCATAAATAACAATCAAAAATAAAAAATAACAGTCATAAATAACAAAAGCAGAGTGTGAGTGACTAAACTCTACTGAGGGCTCATCATTTGAGTGGCCTAGCTTTTAATATGGGTTTCAATGAGACACTCTCATTGAGTCCCCTACCTAAATGTGCCCCTAGACGAAGAATCCACTTGAGTTCAGATTCCTCAGTTGAGTTAATTATATCCCCACCCCTGCTGTTAACTATTTGTGTATGTAAAACTTGAAATAAAAATGCATGCCCCTGACCATTTTGAATCATATGTAATAAGTAATTTGGAAACTTGGAATAAAGTTTATCTTGGATTTTATTTGTGCTTTGGTGCTTTGCTGCCTTTTCATCCATCAGTGAAGTCTTGGGTTATTGTTCGCTTATATATATATATATATATATATATATATATATATATATATATGTATATATATATATATATATATATATATATATATATATATATATATATATATATATATATATACATACTGGGTGAGCCATATCCATTCAGATTGTTTACCTCCAGTCTACCAAATATTTTTCTAATGTTGTTTGCCTTCACTTTGACTCTCACTGCTGTGAGCTAGAAGTGTGATCAGTTTTTTTTTAAATTCACATTTTGATTTGTTTCACAATTAATGCTAATGACAGAATGAAAAAAAATCACTGCAGGTTTAATCGTCCTGTTCTTGTGGCCATTTTGCTCTCAGTCCCAATTGACCCCTTTATCTTCTCCATCTTCATATTGTTTGGAGGCACAGGGGACAGTAGGCTAAAAGTTATGGGTGATGGTTGTTATCAAGCAAGAACAGTTTTTTTTTCTGTTTTAAGGCCCTAACCCTCGTCCTTGATTTTCTTGCATGTGTATCATAAAAGTGGTATCCCATTCATGTTTCCTCACTCTGTGTGCATGCTTATACCATTTTTATTATTTTTAATGAAATCACCCATCTTATCATTCCTGAGCTGATTATGAATGTTTTGTTGTTTCTATTGAGTACTCTGGCTTGGAATTAATCTCTTAGATATGCATTTTGTTTAGAAACATTTTTGAGTTTTTTAGTCTCATTAGGATTCTGGCTACTTATGTAGATGTTTATTGCCCATTTCCTGAAAATAAAATGTGAGGGGGTTGAAGTTTGAGTTTCAAACAGCTGAACTATACCATCAATTGTTACCTTTCCACTGATGACACACCTAACTACATGCCTTTAACAGACTGACAAGCTACATAACAGTCAGCAGGTAGGCTTACATTATGTTGCATTAAATTACACAACTGTGACAAAAGAACAAAAAAGATAAGTTGTCTATCTAGCCTGACCTATTTGGATGAGTAGTCTCTTCTAGTTGCTCCCTGTGTCCCTAAAGTTAGACAGCTACATATCCCAGGACTTTTTTTGAAGGACTTTCTGGTCTTAAACTCCATTCCTTGCTCAGGTAACCTGTTTCATTTGTTACTACTCTTACCATGACAAAAGTTCTTTCTAATGTCGAGGCTGAGCTCTACATCTTTAGTCTTATACTGCTTCCTCTGTTTTTCTTTTTACATTGTGTGTCATCACACTTCCTCTAACTATACTATGCAACCATGTCTCTCCTGTCTCATTTATCCTCACATGATAATAGATTCAGCTCCCTTAATCTTTCCTCATACCTCTATCCCTCCCTCCGTTCCTTTTCTTACTCTACAGCCTTTCTTTATACCATCTTGACTAGCTTGATATCCTTTCTCCATCTAGGTCCTGAGCAGGGAGCTACAGACTGGTGATATAATCCCCTTGTTACAAAGGATACCAACTCAGAATCTTAGTTGTCTTGGCTACAGCTTTCTGAGCTCTTTCCATTCCTGATGTTGCAGCTTTTTCACAATTATTTTTCATTATTTTTATTTTTGAGGGTCAATCCTACCAATTGATATTACATTTTGGGTTTATTAATGCACAAGTGGATTACTTTATACTCCCCCCCCCACATTAAGCTTCATTTGCCCCTTCTCAGTTCACTCTACCAGTCTCCTTAGTTTATGTTAAAGACTTGTCTCTCCATCATCCACTGTCCATTCTGTTCTAGTGTCATCAGAAAAATAGGTTGATCTTGTGGTGAGGGTCCTTCATGACGTCTGATACAAAAATGTCAAACAACACTGGCCTCATGGCTGATCCCTCTGACATCTAATATCCACTTCACTTTCCTTTGAGGTGGTTCACTTGAACTGTTACTGTTTATATCTTCCACCATGCTGCCCTTCTTTCCATTTATCAACTTCTCTCCTATTTTAATTCCCTTCAGTTTACCTGTCACCTCCTGTGAAGCAATACAGTGAGGATAAGGAAAGGCAGAGCTTCTAAACTCCAGGAATACAACATTGATGGAATCTCCTTCTAGTGCAACACTGTCATAAAACTGAGACAGGCTGTACAGACATGCCAAGTTTTCTAGAAATCTATGTTTATTATCCTCTGATTTCTTATTCTCCAGGAAACCAGTAGCTCTTTCCCTCAATTTCTTTTCCATGGCTTTCCCTGCTATCAAAGTCAGACTTTTGAGTCTTGTGTATTTACTAAGTTATGCCACTGCTGAGATTTGGCTCACATTTTACAGACTGGTCTCACCAAGTCTTCATCCCAGTCCTTGCAACTGCAGAACTACTGAGCACCTGGTTTTAGAGTTCTGTCAGTGGAGCTGTAAGTACATCTATTAGGTTTTATGATTGTGAGTGTTATGTTTTCAAGAACCTGTACTCTCTCTTCCTGTGATTTCTTGTGTTTCCGTCTAAAGCTTCCATTGGTAAATAACTGCCTGTAAGATGTCCTTCGTCTTCCTCCTTACACACTCCATGTGTGACACTGTCTCTTCCTTCTCCTTTGTGGAAATGGAAATGAAATCATTTAGAACTTCTGCTTTTCCTAATTATCACTGTACTCCTTCACCAATCATCACTGTACTCCTTCCCCTTCTTAATCAGTCTGTCCAACTCTGTCTTGACCTTCTTTTCCTCTCTGTGTCTAAAGCGTCATTCCTTCCCTGTCTTTATTCCTTCTCCTAGATCTTTCTCTTGATTTCCCTTAACTTTTCTTACTACCTTTGTAGCTTGGTTTCTATCTTCCTCATACCCTGCCCATTTTTGTATGGCATACATCTTTAATCTGTTGCACCACACTGGCTTTTATTCCTGTATTACTCTGCTTTCCTAGATCCCTTTTGATAACTGTTTGCAAGGTATTTTTTATTTATTTATTTTTGCATGTTTCTTTTTTTTTTATCTCACCAGGACTCCTGGCTCCTGTACTTGCACCCCATTGGCCAATTTGCTCTTGGAACATTGGAGGCAGGGCTTATTCATTTCTGCACAGGAATCCCTCATGAGCTCATCCATTTGTGGTAAGAGTCAGGTGGTAGGGAGTAGGCCAGCTTTGCTGCTCCTGAGGGGAAGGTTTACCCTCTACCCGAGTGTAGGACCCTCCTCCCTTGCAGTGAATTTTCTGAGGTCCTCTATAGACTCCCTTCAAGGGGAAGCATGAATCCCCTCAGCTCATAGTGTGATTGCAGACAGCAGTAAGGGCTTGCTAGACTTGAGATACATGAGGTATCCTTATGCTCGTGCTAGGTGTCAGCCATCTGGTAAGCACAGCCATTTGTCTCCCCCAGAATGGGTAAACTGGCAATAGCCACTCACTCCCCATGCTCCCCTGCCAGTAGTTATTTACATTTTAATAGTGGACCAAACTGTTACATGGTTAGTGATAGCTAGGGACATTTTTTAGTTCTAGGTCTCAGCCTCTCTCATTCTCACTAAGTATGATTTCCAGTCTGTTAATATTCCTTGTATCTTCTTGTAAGCATTATATCAAATATGTTACTCTTCCTTGTATCTTGTAAGCATTATATCAAATATGTTACTCTTCTTTGTATCTTGTAAGCATGATGTCAAATATGTTACTCTTCCTTGTATCTTGTAAGCATGATGTCAAATATGTTACTCTTCCTTGTATCTTGTAAGCATGATGTCAAATATGTTACTCTTCCTTGTATCTTGTAAGCATGATGTCAAATATGTTAGTCTTCCTTGTATCTTGTAAGCGTGATGTCAAATATGTTACTCTTCCTTGTATCTTGTAAGCATGATGTCAAATATGTTACTCTTCCTTGTATCTTGTAAGCATGATGTCAAATATGTTACTCTTCCTTGTATCTTGTAAGCATGATGTCAAATATGTTACTCTTCCTTGTATCTTGTAAGCATTATATGAACTATGTTACTCTTCCTTGTATCTTGTAAGCATTATATCAAATATATTACTCTTCCTTGTATCTTGTAAGCATTATATCAAATATGTTACCCTTCCTTGTATCTTGTAAGCATGATGTCAAATATGTTACTCTTCCTTGTATCTTGTAAGCATGATGTCAAATATGTTACTCTTCCTTGTATCTTGTAAGCATGATGTCAAATATGTTACTCTTCCTTGTATCTTGTAAGCATGATGTCAAATATGTTACTCTTCCTTGTATCTTGTAAGCATTATATCAAATATGTTACTCTTCCTTGTATCTTGTAAGCATTATATCAAATATGTTACTCTTCTTTGTATCTTGTAAGCATGATGTCAAATATGTTACTCTTCCTTGTATCTTGTAAGCATGATGTCAAATATGTTACTCTTCCTTGTATCTTGTAAGCATGATGTCAAATATGTTACTCTTCCTTGTATCTTGTAAGCATGATGTCAAATATGTTAGTCTTCCTTGTATCTTGTAAGCGTGATGTCAAATATGTTACTCTTCCTTGTATCTTGTAAGCATGATGTCAAATATGTTACTCTTCCTTGTATCTTGTAAGCATGATGTCAAATATGTTACTCTTCCTTGTATCTTGTAAGCATGATGTCAAATATGTTACTCTTCCTTGTATCTTGTAAGCATTATATGAACTATGTTACTCTTCCTTGTATCTTGTAAGCATTATATCAAATATATTACTCTTCCTTGTATCTTGTAAGCATTATATCAAATATGTTACCCTTCCTTGTATCTTGTAAGCATGATGTCAAATATGTTACTCTTCCTTGTATCTTGTAAGCATGATGTCAAATATGTTACTCTTCCTTGTATCTTGTAAGCATTATATCAAATATGTTACTCTTCCTTGTATCTTGTAAGCATGATGTCAAATATGTTACTCTTCCTTGTATCTTGTAAGCATGATGTCAAATATGTTACTCTTCCTTGTATCTTGTAAGCATTATATCAAATATGTTACTCTTCCTTGTATCTTGTAAGCATTATATCAAATATGTTACTCTTCCTTGTATCTTGTAAGCATTATATCAAATATGCTACTCTTCCTTGTATCTTGTAAGCATTATATCAAATATGTTACTCTTCTTTGTATCTTGTAAGCATGATGTAAAATATGTTACTCTTCCTTGTATCTTGTAAGCATGATGTCAAATATGTTACTCTTCCTTGTATCTTGTAAGCATGATGTCAAATATGTTACTCTTCCTTGTATCTTGTAAGCATGATGTCAAATATGTTACTCTTCCTTGTATCTTGTAAGCATGATGTCAAATATGTTACTCTTCCTTGTATCTTGTAAGCATGATGTCAAATATGTTACTCTTCCTTGTATCTTGTAAGCATTATATGAACTATGTTACTCTTCCTTGTATCTTGTAAGCATGATGTCATATATGTTACTCTTCCTTGTATCTTCTTGTAAGCATGATGTCAAATGTTTTACTCTTCCTTGTATCTTGTAAGCATTATATCAAATATGTTACTCTTCCTTGTATCTTGTAAGCATTATATCAAATATGTTACTCTTCCTTGTATCTTGTAAGCATTATATCAAATATGTTACTCTTCCTTGTATCTTGTAAGCATTATATCAAATATGTTACTCTTCCTTGTATCTTGTAAGTATGATGTCAAATATGTTACTCTTCCTTGTATCTTGTAAGCATTATATCAGATATGTTACTCTTCCTTGTATCTTGTAAGCATTATATCAAATATGTTACTCTTCCTTGTATCTTGTAAGCATTATATCAAATATGTTACTCTTCCTTGTATCTTGTAAGCATTATATCAAATATGTTACTCTTCCTTGTATCTTGTAAGCATGATGTCAAATATGTTACTCTTCCTTGTATCTTGTAAGCATGATGTCAAATAAGTTACTCTTCCTTGTATCTTGTAAGCATTATATCAAATATGTTACTCTTCCTTGTATCTTGTAAGCATTATATCAAATATGTTACTCTTCCTTGTATCTTGTAAGCATTATATCAAATATGTTACTCTTCCTTGTATCTTGTAAGCATTATATCAAATATGTTACTCTTCCTTTATTTTCTTGTATTAGTTGATACTGGTCTGTACTTCCATTATTTCATTCTCTCTCTCTATCCCCCTGGATTGAATTCAGGAATGCAACAGTCTTCTGCTGTGAGATTAAAACTTTTCATTGTAACAAATTTATTTTGTCTGCCAGAAAATCTTACCCATTTGTTTACTTGTTCCTTGTCCTGTCTTTCAGCATTCAGTAGTCAATATACTGCATTAACAACCAGTTTTATCATGTTCCCTTCTGTTCTCACTTCTAAACTGCTAATGTTTGATTATCTTTAAGGTCCCTTGTTCTGCTCACTCACCTTATCATTTATGCCTTTCTTGAAGTAGATGGCTATCTCTATCCCTGTCTTGCCCATTTTGTCTTGCCTGAATCACTAATATTTTGGAATCTCCCTATCCCAGACACTTTCATAGTTTGTCTAGGTTTATGTCACATCTACTACACCCATTTCCCCTTCTTGTAGAACTTTCTTATGGTTCACAATTTTCTGTTCACAGCATCTGACATTGCTTAACATGGTTATATCCTTTTCAGCCTGTATTCTGCCTTGTTTTCTACCTATACTGGCTATTCAATCTTTTTATTTTCTGACTCATACAATATATCACAGTCTTTTTCATGCCTGTACATGCCTGATGTACTTTCTTTTTTTTTATTGACTACTGAATGCTGAAAGACAGGACAAGGAACAAGTAAACAAATGGGTAAGATTGTCTGGCAGATAAAATAAATTTGTTACAATGAAAAGTTTTAATCTCACAGCAGAAGACTGTTGCATTCCTGAATTCAATCCAGGGGGATAGAGAGAGAGAATGAAATAATGGAAGTACATACCAGTATCAACTAATACAAGAAAATAAAGGAAGAGTAACATATTTCTGGTTTCTTTCATGAGTTTTGCACTTTCTTCTGATCATAGCTCTCAACCTTTCATCTCTAAAATGAGGAACACTAGCCCTCATAATGTGGAACAAATGGGCAAAATGTGGAACACATACAAATGGCTTACTATCAACTTCAACTAGGAAGGTCATATGATGGTTAAAATATGCTGGTTTTGCTTATAAGGAAGATCTTTTAATGAATTAGTATGATTCATTTCTATTTACAATGGATTTCACTTAAAAAAAATCCTAACACTGAATGTGTGATAGAGCCTTTTAATGTGGAACTTTGAGGAACGTGAACTTTTTAAGATCCCAAATGAGGTACGTTCCTCAATAATGAGGTATACTTGAGAGGTATGCTTCTGATTGCTGCCTTTGTGTGTTTACCATACCCTCTTACTCACCTTTAGACTGCTGTCACACTTCTCTTATTTCCCTTTCAACCCTTTCATATTTGCTCATATGCTTTTGCATACTGTATTTCAGCAAAGCTGCCCCACCTGGGAGAGTTGAAGTACATCTTTTGCATAGGGCTCCCTTATTCACCCATTAGTCCAAATCCTCATTCACAAGTCTACTTTTTTAGCTAGGAATTGTAGTCCTGGTTAGATTGATGAAAATTACAAAGAAAGAGAAAAAATATATGTGATGTATAATGTACGTAAATGGAAAAAAGTGATAATATGGTCTGTTTTTCTTTTCTGTTTGTGTATGTTTGCCTATGTCTTAAGTGATACTTTAATAAAGGTGTTTAAAAAAAGAGTTGCAGTCCTGGATCTTATTCATCTTTGTATGCACTGGCACCAGTAAAGCCATTTCACAGTCCCCACCCTCTGCATGTTCTGGCCCCCCCTTTTTTTTCTTTAGCTTCGCCCACCAAGCCTTTGACACCCTCATTGTGCTATGACATATGTACCTCTTTTGCCATATATGAGAAGTTTTCTTGTTCATGTCAAATCTCATTTTCAGAATAATTCTCAGTAGCAGTCATCATCAACTACATTCAGATTTATTTTACCTACTTGTTGTTCCTTGTAGTCAAGTTTCCAGTCACAAGAACTCCATTTCCCCCATTTTACTTACTCTGAAGTCCTTGCCAGGGTGCCTGTGGTATCTGCTCTACATAATTCTTCAATGCTAATCAATCCCAAAGCTCTATCTTTTTCTACTTGTTCCCATCCTCTCCAAACTGCCTGAAAGTCTAACACTACCTCCTGCCTCCTTGGTTGTCCTTCTCTTTCCTTCTTCCTGCATTACCTACTGCCACTCACTCCTTTCCTTCCTTAATTCCTTTTTCCTCTTTTGTTTTCTCTTTTAAGTATCAGTCTGTCTCTTTCCTTCTTACTAACTCCTGTTCTTCCTTCTTCCTTTGCTTCCCCTTCAGTCTTGAGCTTTACCTCTTTAGCAACACTTCCCTCTGTTTTGGGTCTTTTGCTTTTCTTTTCCCTTTTCAAGCTCTGCTCTCTTGCCTATTCTCCATTTTTTTCTTGTGTCACATTGGAGTTCATTTACTTTGGTTGGTTTCCTAACTTTAGATCAAAGCATGTTACTTCAATTGGCAACTGATCATACAGAGAGCGCTGAATGTCCATATTGGCAACTCTCCAAAATATCGAAAAGAAGAACATCGAAACAGAATATTAAATACATAAGGCAGTACAGCAAGGAAAGTTGTGCATTCAAAGTGTGGAACTACCCCTTTATAGTCTTAAACAGCAACACCAGAACTATTAAAACAAGACGGCCAACTCACCGTCCCAGCTAGGTTTAAAAAGTAGCGTGCAGGCTTACTTGAATAAGGCAAAAATGGTGTTTATCCAAAGATATATTTATTGAAGACAATCCACAGTATCCACAGTGTAGGAAACTAAAATCCACATGAACAACTGTTAAGCGCTTTCATCTGCTTATCGCAGACTTCTTCAGAACAGCTGATTGACTCACATTACAATCCTTTTAAAATCTTTTTGGCGCCATTCTAGACGCAAAAATTTAAAGTGCCAGTGCAGATCCTGCCTCTTAAACCTGGTCGATTTCTTTGAAACAGTCACCAAGGCCATTGATGAGGGGAAGGTGGTCCACACAGCCTACCTGGACCTCGCAAAAGCCTTCGATACAATACCCCACTCGGGCATTATAGATAAGCTCACCAGCTTAAATATAGACCCCTATGTCACTAGATGGGTTGCAAACTGGCTCAAGGACAGAACCCACATGGTTAGAATTGCTGGAGCCATGTCAGACTCCAAACCAGTTACAAGTGACGTCCCACAAGGCTCAGTCCTGGGACCTCTCTTGTTCGGTATATATTTCTCGGCGGTACAGGCCAATACGGAAGGACTGTGGCTGACCAAGTTCACAGATGACTGCAAACTGGGCGCCATAATCAACTCTCCAGCCGACACAAGCATCCTCCAAAAGGGCCTCATAGAAACAGACAACTGGTGCCAGAGCCATGGCCTCAAGCTAAACGCCAAAAAGTGTATAGTCATCCCCTTTGGCAAAAACAAAGTGCCCACAAATTACCACATAGGTGGTAATCCATTAAGTACAGAAGAAGTCATTAGGGACCTGGGGACCCAAGTTGATAGCAATCTCTCATTTGACAACCACGTGGCCAAAGTGGTTAGAAAAACATTTTATATAGCCCACCTAATCATGAAGGGATTCACATCTAGATCAGGGAAGGTCATCGTACCTCTTTACTCATCCCTCATCAGGCCCATAATTGAGTACAATGCCCCTTTTGGGATGTACCTTACCAGACACCTGCAGCAACTGGAAAGACCCCAAAAGTACCTCACCAAGAGGATCAAAGGGCTCAAACAGATGCCATATGCTGCCCGGTTAAAGAAATTCCAGCTCTACTCAGTGGCATACCGCCTGCTCAGAGGCGATCTGTGCCTGACGTATAAAGCCATGTCCAACCCGGAATTAATGGACATGCTGCACCTCAGAAAATCCAAATCCCATCGAGCTACGCGCTCGAGAGACTTGAACTTCAGCACTGAATGAGATTACGAATATAGTATTAAAATATTGGAAGAACTTAACAGTAGCCGAAGATATCAAACAGATATTAGGTGAAAAACCCAGTTTTGTGTTTAAGATGGGTTTGAACATTAAGAGGTTATTACAATTAGGGAGTACAGAAAGAGACAGATTTAATAGTAACAAGGCTACCACTAAATGTGGGTCATGTAATCAATGTCATTTGATTAATGAGAGTGATGGAATAAAACTACAGAACTTAAATAGGACCTACATTAAATTTAGAAGGGGGAATTGTAACAGTAAGAATATTATTTATTTAGCTAGTTGTTCATCATGCCCTGCTTACTATATTGGCAAAACAGAGAGACTATTTAAGAAAATAATTTATGATCATGTTTATAGAATTAGGGTACATGACACCAAGAACGCATTATATAGATGTATAGACAAGAAAGGTGGACATCATAGTTTCAGTTTTGCCATAATAGATCAAGTTTTCACATCAAACAGGGGGGGGGGGCAATTTTAAAGCAATGCTAGGCAAGAAAGAAAGCATCTGGCAGGTGTTGACCGATGCCACAAAGGAACCGGGTATAAATGATTTTATTTCTATCAAACCCTTTCTAATGTTGGCGTGATCAGTTTTACCATCAGGTGCAATATGTTATCATAGAATTATGTATGTGTTTGTTAGTTACATCAGTGGAGTATGAAGTTTGGTATTGCAATTTTATTATTTATTATTTAGTATTTTTTGAAATAGCATTTATATTATTTATCATTTAAGGTTTTAGTAAGTCCTAGGATATATTGATGTATTGGTTGTTTTTACAATTATATTTTTAAAATATGTACAAATTATATTAAGCACTGGCACTTTAAATTTTTGCCTCTAGAATGGCGCCAAAAAGATTTTAAAAGGATTGTAATGTGAGTCAATCAGCTGTTCTGAAGAAGTCTGCGATAAGCAGATGAAAGCGCTTAACAGTTGTTCATGTGGATTTTAGTTTCCTACACTGTGGATACTGTGGATTGTCTTCAATAAATATATCTTTGGATAAACACCATTTTTGCCTTATTCAAGTAAGCCTGCACGCTACTTTTTAAACCTAGCTGGGACGGTGAGTTGGCTGTCTTGTTTTAACAGTTCTGGTGTTGCCTTTATAGTCTTGCAATAACTACTTCATAAAGTCTTAAAGTCCATAAATAAATAAATAAATAAATATTGTATGATCATTTTATTGAATTAGATGAGACCAGATACAATGTAATATTAAAAGAAAAAAGCTCCTGCTGGTAGATTCAAACCAGTGATAGTGTCTTTCAGTGTTTGTGCTGAACATTAGTATGATGGCAAGCAGCTGGTGAAGTGCTACTGCAATTATAAGCATCTTTAGTGCTGCTCACACTGTATGGCATTGTCTTATGTTTTTAATGTTTTGTTCTGATGTTCTGCTTGTAAGTATTTTGGAGGGTTACTGATATGGATGTTAAATGCTCTCAACAACTGTTGATCAAAGTAACATACTTTAGTCTAAAGTTGTGAAGCCCCCAGGCCCTATTATCTTCCCACCTGTCTGTCTGCAACTGACTTGACACATGCTCTGAGCTAATAATTCTCTCAAGCTAAACTACTTCAACTTCTAAAACCACATTGCCATATTATACCTCATACACATAACCCATATCATTGTCTTACTATTCCTACAAACAATCTTTTTCTATTTTTTTTCCTTTACTTTAGTTCTAATTTTTCTAAATAAATATGGTTTGCATTGAAAGGTTCCTACTGAATGATTTCTAATCTACTCTTGTCTTTGCTTGTCTAGTAGTTACTTCTAACTGCCTTACCTGTATGAAATCCTTGACCTTCTCCCATTTAACACTTTCTACCATAGTCCTTTTCTGTGTCCTGCCTTCTTAATTCTCACCTCTTCCTGAGTCATTACATCACAGATGAGAACATTTTGCCTAAGAATATTAAGCTTATTGTTAGTAAGCCAAATAGAAATGCATAAATCTTCCTCAATATTCCTTTTAAACAATCAGGGACAAATCTCAGCAGAATCAAGGACAAATCTGGAAACAATCAGGCAGATGCAGGGACACTTTTAAAATATTAGGACTGTTAACTAGGGTGCTTGACAGAATAAGAGAATGTGAATTAATGCATATTTTCTTTTTTTTAAAACAGCTTTATTGAAAACATTAATATAATGAAAAGATATTTTGAAAAAAATCGAATAAGTTAAATTTTTAAAAATACAATATTTAAAAAAGAAAACATTAATACAATAACTATAATGGCACATATATACAATGATGTTCACTATATATGGAATAACAGGATCAATTAATTTTAGTTTGGCAGAAGAAAAATGAAAACATAGAATAAAAGATTAAAGAAAAAGGAAAGATTACTGCATTAATCATTTATCCAGTTCTTTAACTAATAATTCATGTACACTTTCCCATTTGTAATATAATTTTGTATTCATTGTAGATTTAGATTTGATAGTTAACATTTCTAACTTAGATATTTCTAAGAGAAGACCTTTAAACTCTTTAAATGAGGGAACTGATGAGGAATTCCAATTTCTTGTAATTATTTTCCTGGCAATGGATAGTACAGACCAAAGCAAAGAATATTTGTTTTTATTTATACAGTCTGGGACAGGTGTATTGAATAATACAAGTGGCTTTGTAAGCATAAAACAAAATTTCTTTAATAATACACAGTCATAAAATATATGATTCCAATCAGCATTTGTTACTGTTTTACATCTCCAGCAAACATCTTATTTAGTTATCTTACTCATTTTCTTAGGTGTGATGAAAGATTTATGTAAAAATCTCCATGTGAAGATTCTCCATTTAATGGAGGAAGTGGTTTTGCTGGCTAACTGAAGGAAATTTACTTTGTCTTTTTCTGAGGGAATAAAACTATTGATTACTGAAAATGAATTCCATCTGAATATACATCTAGATCTTGTTTAATTGTTTTTATAAATATAGGATATACTATTTTTAACTGGTAAAGTATTATAAGTATATAAAATCAAATATTGAATAAGTTTGGGTATTGAATTTTTAGCATTTGAGGGGATTAGAATTAGCTTATCTAGAATATATTTTCTAAACTTTTGCAAATCTGACCAAAGTAGAGAGTTAAGGTTATATTCATTTATAAGAGCATTAATAGATTTTGCTTCATTTTTATTTAACATTTGATGTCAAAACATTACTTGTTTTTATTTAAATAACAACCTTTTAGAATGATCTGCAGATAGAATTATACCTTGTGTATAGGCAATAGGGATGATGAGGAACAGCCAGTTTTCAAAGATTCTAAACCTAAATATATAGTTTTTAAAGGCCCTTAGAATTAAAATTATATAAGTAGATTTAAGCATTTCAGTGGCATAATTGGAAAAATACTCTCTCAAATTCCATATAATTGAATTATTTATTAACTGTGGTAGAAGTTTTGTATCCATTGTAAATTAAATCTTGTTCCACTTACTAATTAGAGTCTCGATGATAGTTATACTTTTACTATAATTTAGGTGTAAGATGTCTTTATTATTGGTTGCTATAAATATACCTAAATATGTTATTTGTTGGGACTGAAGTATATATTTTTTATATTGGTCTTGTATATTATAACTTTTGTTACCAATTAGAAGAATCTGTGTTTTAGAATGATTAAAATTAAGACCAGAACTTTTTTGAAATATATCCATATTTTTAAACAGTTTTTGTAAGGTAGGGTTAGTACCACCAAGAGTGATTAATACAGCATCAGCAAACATTTGGATTTTTGATGTTTCATTACAATTTAACCTATATCCTTGTATATTATTGTTATCCCTTATTAGGTTAGCCCAAGGTTCCATAATTAATGTGAATAAAAGTGGAGATAGAGGGCAACCTTGTTTGGTTCCTTTTACAATGGGTATGTTCTGGGATATACTTGTACCTATTTTTATGTAGGCTGACTTTCATTATATACCTGAGTTATAAGGTTAATAAAGCTGTTAGGAAAGTTTAAGTCCTTCAGTAAGATAAAAAGATAGTTTCAATTAACTGAGTTGAGGGGACAGTTAATATCTAAACTAACAAGAGTCAAATTATTCTTTAAGGCTTTTACTGATTCAATTAAAGTTATTGTTCTTTTGATGCTATCATAAAATGTTCTATTAATTATAAAACTGTTTGATCCATATCTACCAGGGATGGTAAAAAAGTTTTAAGTCTATCAGCATAAATAGACATGAACATTTTATAGTCTGTGTTTAATAACGAAATGGGTCTATATGAAACTCATTTTACAGGATCTTTATCAGACTTTAGTATGGAGGAACTAAATGTGTACTTCCAAGAGGGAAGTATAATGTTGTTATTTTGAGCTATATTGAATACTGTATATAGTAGAGTTAATGCTTTAGCAGGCAAAACCTTATAGATTTCAAAAATTATACCATCGTTACCAGGAGCTTTATTTTGCTTAAGTTTGCTTATCTGATCTTTTACTTCATTAAAAGATATTTGTTTATCTATTAATTTTATTTATGCCTCAGATAGTCTGTTCTTTATATTATTATGTAGAAAAGATTGAATATATTTTGTACTATTAATGTTATCATTGGGTTGGTTTAATTAAAAAAAATTCTCTAAACTCAATATATTTGGTAAATCAGATACCATTTTTTGTTGTTGGAGAATAGATTTAATTAATATGGTGAAGTTGATTTAATCTTTTAGTTTTGTTAGCTAGTATATTCATGAATCTAGGATTTATAGAAAAAGTTATACATTTATATTTTTTCAAGATTTATTATAACTTTATGGTTTAAAATTTCCATGTATTTATTGTTTAAGGTATTTATTTCATTCATTCTGTCTTTCTTATCTGGATTCTTTGAAGCACCAAGCCTTAAATTATCTAGCTTTGTTTGTACATCTTGAAGGTCTTTATCCCACAAAATTCTTTTCTTTTTATACCAATCAATAATTTTACCATATAGGTAAGCTTTTAGAGCATCCCAAATGTATACTTCAGAAGTTCCCTGTGTACTATTAAGTTCAATAAAATTTTGTACTTCTGTAGTGAAAAAAATCAAAAAAAATCTTTGAGTTTAATTATGTAGTCTGGTATCCTTTTAATTTGAACATTACATATGGAGTTTAGTATAAAATAAAATGTTATGGAATTATGGTCTGAAAGGGGACAAAAAATAACTTCTGAGTTTGATAAGAAATCAGTTAAGTTATTGGAAATTAATACCCTATCTGTTCTTGAATATAAATTATGTCTATGTGAGTAGAATGTATAGAACAGTGACTTAGCGTCAGTAAAGTTATTATCTTTCATCATGTATAAATCTGAAAATTCATTCAATAATTTAGTCATAGTTGGAATTTTCCTTTTACCACTGGTACTAGAGTCTTTTATGTCAGAAATATAGTTAAACTCTCCAGCAAGAATAATACTACCCTTAGAAAACTTAACTATATGTTCTATATGTTGTTTCACTGTTGTAAGTCCAATGCCAGGAATCCAATACATATTTATTAATGTCAAAATTTTCTTATTAAATTCTATAATAACTGAATATAACATCCCCTTGTTATCTTTGCAGGTGTCAATTATTTTAGGCATGGGTAATGTATTTTTCCATAGTATGGCCACCCATATTTTTTTGTGAGTATGTTCTGAGCTAATCAAAATTTGTAAGATTTGGATTCCAATTTTGTGACATTTTCAGTTAGTAAATGAGTTTCTTGAAGAAATATTAATTGAGAATTATGCAATTTAAGATATTTGTTCAAAGATCTTCTCTTATTAGGGTTATTTAATCCATTGATGTTTAATGATATACACTTTAATGATGTAATGAAACCTTAATGTTCTGAAAATCTGTTGTTGAATAACACTCCGTTTTTTCCATATTTTATAAGTGAATAGAAATTGAGTATTAGGAATAAAATTTTAATTTACACATAAAACATGAAAAACTTTTATCCAATGAAATGTGTTTACATCAAATTCAGTTTTGTAAGATTTGGTGAACATCATAATAACTATTAACAGAAACTTATAACATTTATTAATAACATAGACTCTTTCAAAACCCCCCCTGGAGTTAAAAACTCCTAATTTGAGTGACATCTGTCACCCAAATTGACCATCAAGCTAGCAACAACATTCATCTCTTCCCTGTCTTAATATATATGTTGTTGCATAATTTAACAAACATCCGTTAGAATTGTATATACCAATTCAAGAAACAAATTAAAGTAAATCAAATGTAACTGTTTCATTTTAATTGTTGCCAAATGAATTCAACATATCATAAATACCAGTCATGTATTATATAATAATGCAAAAGTCATAACTAATTTATATGTAATGGACTGCTATAATATTCAATAAGTAGACTAATCCCCTGTCTCTTTATGTATTATGCCAATATCTAACAACACTATTTCCCCATCTCCATGTATCTGAGAGAAAAAAAAAAGTATAGAAAATATTACATTTTAGTTTCCCAGTGTAGTATGAGATTCCAATAAAAGTGCTCAGTATTAGCTAAGAAGGAATGTATTCCATTTCTTACCTTTAAAACCTTTAGTAATCTGAAAGAACATATATATTTGTCAGAATATATCAAAATACAAGTTTATATGGATTTAATGCATATTTTCTGAAGTAAAATAAGTCTATAACTCTGACTATTGCCTTTCCTCCAAAAGTCATTAGTTTTAGGTGGGATTAAGAGGGGCAGTGTTACAATTTGAGTCACAATCAGGGATGTCCCTGAAAATCAGGAACAGTTGAGATGTATGTCTCAGTCAGACTGGTTCACTAACGTCTTTCAACTGAGAATTAAGAGCTCTGTACCTGTGAAGTAAGTGGACTGGAGCAACGCTGCCTGAATTGACACACAATGCTGAGAAAGACAATAAATGGCACACATTATGGCAGTATGTTAAAAAATGATAACATCAAGATACAACTGGTATGTGCAGGGGTGGAAGGGTAGGAGCATGTTATGAAATACTGTCAAATGTTTTTTGTTCAAACACCTTTGTTGAATTATCACTTGTGACATAGGCACATTTATATTAATATAAAAGTAATCAAACTATATTTAATATAAAAAACATTATACTACACACATATTGCTATATATCATATAACCTAAACAAAATTACATAAATTATCTAATTTCTGTCTGTTTTTTAAAACAAGAAACATCTTTATCAAACCATCACTTACTATATAGGCAATCATACATTTATATAAATGAAAATGAACCGCACTGACACAATCCTAGTGGCAAGCATTTTACATCACAAACCATGGTGACACACTCCCAGTTGCAAACATTATACATCACTTATAATCTACTCAATCTTCTTCAGTCAAATATTACGTAACTCATTTAAGTCCTGCCACCTTTTAAACTTCATTCCTCCCCTGTATGTATTGTTCCCACAATTCCCATTTTTCCTGAGTAATTTGCTCCTACCCTTTTCTAAAGATCTCCATTCTAGTTGTTTTATCTATGTTACTATAATCCCTACTTCTGGTAAATTTGGTATAGATTTTGATTTCCATTTTCTAGAAATTGCTTTTTTGGCAGCCACCATTATTAGATACAGCAAGGCTTTACCGTGTCTAGGCAATTCTGATTCTGTATCATAGCTCAGAAAAATCATCTCCCTTGTCAGACCAATCTGCATACCCTGCATCTCTGACACTGCATTCCACAGGGAATCCTTAAAATCCACCAATTCACCACACTCCCAGAAAATATGTTCCCAATTACCTCCTTCTTCCCTATCACACCTCCTACATTTGCTGTCTGCCTGAGGAAAAAGTCTTTGGAGTCTGCTTGGGGTATAGAAATATCTATGTAAACATTTCCAGGCAAAAATCCTAAATCTTCTATATTTTGTTGTATATTTGGGAGAAATACATATATCCTCCCATTGTTTCTTTGTGAATTGCTTATCAAACCTCTCTTCCCAATCCTTTCAAACCTCATCTGATTGATTCTTATAGCTATCATGCAATATTTTATATGCTGTACTAATTATTCCTTTTTTAATGGCAGCTTCTTTTCTAGATTCTACTAAAAAATTCTTCCAGTGCTGGTCTTTCATTTAGGAACCCCCTATTTCTTTCTCTTTGCCTATACTTTGATATCAATCCTCAATAGAGAAGGCAATCTCTAACCTGCAGTACAAATAAATTCTTGGCGTCTTCCCATTCCATCATCTTTCCCTCTGTAGTTATTGGCTCCCAATACCTTGGTTCCTTCACTAATTTTCTCCAATAAATTCCAGTCCCCTCTTGCCTGTTGTCTGTATCCCTAATTGCAGTCATCCCTATCAGCAGAATCTCCTTTCTTCAATCTCTTGTTGGCTTAGTTCTTAGTATAGTTTCTGCTACTTTATGGATATAATATGCTGTATGATTATTGTTATTCTCCTTAAAGGCCTGCATACAAAATCCCAGTCTTAACTTGTTTCTTGAGCTTCCCCCCTGTTTCATCATCATTCCTTTCCACTTTGAATTATAGTTTTCTGTTTGTGCTATATATAGGAGTCTTAACTGTGTAGTTGTGAAAAACCCCTTCAAATTGGGTAATACCAATCCACCCTGTTCTACTGGAAAAATCAGCTTATCCCACTTGACTGTTGCTGTCTTCCCCTCCCAGATAAAGTCCTTTAGCTCTTTATTAATTGCTATCCACAACTTCTCCTCTGGTTGATAAAAGTATGCCTGGCCTGTGTATAAGACTAAAGGGACTAAACATATTGTAACTGCTTGTATCTTAATATCCATATCCATATAACAACATTTCCAGTTTCTCAGTTTTTGTATTATCTTTTGTTTAGTTTCTTCCCACATAATCTTAGCTGCCACACTAGAATCATTTTTAATCCATACTCCTAAATACTTCATTTTATCATATCCCTATAAATATGGATATTCCTTTTTTTTTAAAACAGGTTTATTGTTTTAACATACAAGAGAAATATCATAACAATTTTATACAAGTAATTAAAAATAGATATGATTATAACATTCAACAAAACAACTAAAGTATTTACAAAGACATCTACTACAATCAGATCAATTAATTAAACTAAAATACCATGCTGTTGAAATTAGGATTTTTTTAACAAATTTTGTAAATTATCCCATACAATATAATAAGATGTTTTTCTATTTGTTCTTGACCTAATTGTGTTTATTTCCATATGGCACACTATATTCATAACATTTTTAAATTCATTGAACGAAGGAGGTGTATCTGAAATCCAATTTCTGGTTATTATTTTCCTAGCCACTGCTAGAATAGACCATAACAAGGGAAGCTTAACCTTTTTAACACTTTGAGGTACAGGTGTGTTGAATAATATAAGAGATTTAGAAATAATGAAATTATCTGTAAAAAGAGCTTGCAAAAATTCATTAACTGACTTCCAGTATTCTTTCAATTTTATACAGTCATAAAACATATGAGCCCAGTCAGCATTAATTTCTACATTACATCTCTTACATAGATTATCTTTATTATTTATTTTATTCATCATCAAAGGTGTATAAAAAGATTTATGTAAAAATGTCCATGTATAAAGTCTCCAGACAATGGAAGACGTAGTTCTATAGGCAGATTCCAATATATATCGTTTATCTTTTTGATTTGGTGGGTCCCCATTAATAGAAGTGAAATAATTCCAGTATGTATCTACACTGTAAAAAGTTTCTTGTCTGATAATTTTATGTATGTATGAAAGTTTACCTTTATCAGAAACTTTATGTTGTAAATTTAATATCAAGTAATCAATCAGTGTTGGAATAGATTCTTTAACTGTTATAGACATTAGATCTATTCTATCAATGAGATGTTGTCTAAAGGTCTGAACCTCTAACCAGCAAGTTTCTCTTAGATCAAATTCTTGTTTTAAGAAATCTAGATTTTTAACTTTATTATCAGATATCAACTGATACCAGTACTTTAGATCATTATCTATAGCTAAATGAGTTCCTTCAGAAGTAGATGACAAAAGCATACCCTGAGTATACATTATAGGGAATATAATAAAATTCCATTCCCTATACTTAGGGTGCATGAATATAAAGTTACGATAGTTAATAATAATATTTAATGGGTAACAAACCATATGTTTAGGTGTAATAGGTGAAGTACAAAATTCCTTTAGTAACCATAACATGGAGTTATTTACATCATATTTTTATGTGTTAATGAGATTTTCATGAAGTGCATACTAATTAGCTCCCAATAATCTTTCCATTTTGCGACATATGACTGATCTATTAATAAAGTAATAACTTTTACAATAGAAGAGATAGAATATAAATTAAAGTCTGGAAAAGAAATACCCCCTTGAGACCAGCTATTAGTATGTTTCTTTATTGCAATCCTAGGTCTATTAGGTGCCCATAGGAAATTTAACATTAGTGTATTCAGTTTCTTGATAATTATTTTTGTAGGCGGAAGTATTATTGATTGTATTAAGTATAAAATCTTGTGGAATATTATCATTTTAATAATTGTAAGTCTCTCCTCCATAGTAAAAAACATATTATTCCAGGTATTAAAAATATTTTGTATATTAAGAAAACAGGTATTATAATTATTATATATGATAGATTTAATATCTTTAGATAGTATTATACCTAAATAAGTTATCTGACCTGAATTGGGTACATATTTAGTAAAATCACTAATGAGAATATTTTTTCGTGTATATATAGGTAGTATTTTAGTTTTTTCTTCATTGAATATTAAACCAGAAATACTTTTAAAATTCATCATTTTATCAAATAGAGACTGCATAGAAGAATTAGATCCTGCTGATGTAATTAGAACATCATCTGCAAAAAGTTGAATTTTGGATGTTGTATTTTCATCTATTTCAAAACCCTCTATGTCAGTACTGTTTCTGATCAAATTAGCCCAAGGCTCCATTACTAAAGTGAATAATAGTGGAAAAAGTGGACATCCTTGTTTTGTACCTTTAAGAATGGGTATTTTTGTGAAACATATGTTCCTACCTTAATATAAGCCAACGTTCCTTTGTATAAATGCTCAATTAGATTTACAAATGCATCTGAGAAGTTTGTGCACTTCAGTAAGGTAAACAGATAGTCCCAACTTACTGAATCAAATGCTGAACTTATATCAAGACTAATAAGTGTTAAATCTTTCTTTTTCCTATTTGCAAAATCAATTAATGTTAAAGTTCTTCTTATATTATCAAAAGTATTTCTATTTACAATGAAGCCTGTCTGATCTATATCTATAATGCCGGGAATGATTGTCTTCAATCTATCAGCAAAAATACTCATAAACATTTTATAATCAACATTAAGTAATGAGATGGGCCGATATGAAGTACATCTAGTTGGGTCTTTATTAGGTTTTAAAATTGGCAAAATAAATGTATATTGCCAAGATGGGGGAGTTATTAACTCAGTTTGGGCCAAAATAAATGCCTTATGTATTAATGAATATGTACTTTTAGAAAGGATTTTATATATCTCTGGTATAATACCATCATTACCCGGTGCTTTGATTTAAGCTTATTTATTTGTGTAATAACCTCTGTATATGAAATACTTTTGTCCAATAGTTTAATCTGTTGTTTATTAAGCTTTTTATTCATGTTTGTGGTTATAAACTCCTTTATTTTATCTTTAGGTTCCATGTTAATGTTATTATTGTTAATATTGTGAAAGTGATTTCTAAATTCATCTAGTATTTCTGGTAAACTAGAAACATTCTTCTTTTTCCTTAGAGAAAAGATTTCTTTGATATGGTTTTGTTTATTCAACCTTTTTGTTTTATTTTTAAGTCTATGTAAGTATTTGGGGCTTATTGAGTAAGACAAAAACTTGTATTTCTCTAGAGTTATTTTAACTTTATGAGTTAAAATTTCTTTGTATTTCTTATTTAGTTTGTTTATTTCTTCAATGACTTTCTTATCCATAATATTTTCTTTAGTATTATGTTTATAAGAGTCTAATTTACTTTGGCTATCTAACAATTCCTTATCCCAAGATTTCCTTTTATTATTATACCATCTTATACTTTGTCCATATAGATATGATTTTAAGGCATCCCAAACATAGACAATGGAGACTTCAGGAGTATTATTTATGTCTAGAAAATGTTGTACTTCTGAAAGTATATATTCTTTACAGTCTTTTAGTTGAGTTAAGTATGCTGGTATCCTTTTGATCTGAACATTATGAGTATTTTTTATCATGAATTCAAAGACAATTGAATTATGATCAGATATAGGACATGAAATGATTTTGGAATTAATTAAATCTGTTACCATCTGGTTAGAAATAAAGACCCTATCTATTTTTGAATAAGTTTTGTATCTGTTAGAAAAAAAGGTGTATGGTAATGATTTTGAATCTATCTGATTATTAATATCATTCAAATGATAAGAATTAACAAAATCCTTTAAATGTTTTGCATTAGATGTAATTCTTCTTTTTCCTATAGTGGTAGTATCACTTTCATGTAGTATACAATTAAAGTCACCAGCTAAAATAATATCTCCTATAGAGAATGATATGATCTTATCAAGCTGATGTTTCACTGTATTAATGCCAATTCCAGGTATCCAATATACATTAATTAAAGTATAAATCTTCCCATTAATTTGTATTGTAACCATACAAAACATTCCTTTGTCATCCTGATAAGACTTAATGGTTTTAGGAATGGGCATACTTTTATTCCATAAAATAGCCACTCCTCTTTTTTTCTGAGTGTGCTCTGAACTAACCAATACTGTATATTTGTTTGTGGCTAGTTTATCAATATCTTTTTTTCAAGAGATGGGTTTCTTGCAGGAAGACTAAGTTGGCCTTATGTAAATTAATGTATCTTATTAGGCTTGCCCTTTTACACGGATTATTCAATCCATTAATGTTTAAAGAAATTCCTTTTAAAGATGTCATTTGGCATTTTTAAAACTTAAGAATCTTATGATCAAAATAACAAATAACAACATAAGTAATGTTACATCTCCTCCTTTAGGTGTACCTTTAAATATAGCTGTATTTATTGAATCTCTTATGGGATTTTGTATAGGATTCAATTTTGTTTGTAGTGACAATGAGTGTACAAAATATATTGTGGATGTCAAAACTATATACATATAACAATGAACAAGTGAAAATAATGTAAGGATTAAACCTTGCATCCAGCCTGGAGTTAAAACTCCAACTTAGAGTAGTATTTACCACTCAAGTTAACCCCTACCCTAAGCAGCAGTACCTCAGCTACCACCTTATCAATTTAATACTGGTTATATTTAACTTAAATTAACAGCTTTCAATTCAATTATCTAGCAAGACAAGACTACACATTTGATAAAACAGAATCATATAAACTAAAATAAACTTTTTTAAAAACTATTCATACTACTATATACATCTATGTAATATAATACACTTGTATTCAAATAGCATTCAAATAAACTTGATATTAGGAACCAAGAGGAGAGAGAGAAATAAAAGACGTGAAAGAGGGAGAGAGAGTGAAAGAAAGAGAGAAAAAGGAAGGCATATTTACATATTAATTTATTCAAAGTATGTAAAAATAAGTTCTAACATTCATTTAAATCAAAAACTTTGGCTAATATGGTTCAGACATTACATATATTAAGATGCATCTATTTTCTGTCATGTAAATGCAGTCAACAGCTTCCAGAAAAAACCTTGAATTGTTTGTATATGAGCATTTTACTCATACTCATTATTGTCAATAGAATAAAATATTATATTTATAGAAGTTGTTATAAATCATACTGCATAGTTATGCAAATTCTCAGAAACACTTGCATTATTGTAAAAAAAACATCTGTATTTTGTATGTCTATACTACTGCTTTAAAATATATCACAAGACAATTTCTTCCAGAATAGAGTTATAAAGTTATTTATGCTTGTCAATCAGATGAATTAAATGAGTTATAGTAATGTATATGTTTGGAACATAAGTTTTGAACACAGATTAGTATGCTGCAGTCAAGTAGATTTTCAAAAACACTTGAATAAATGTTTCATTTTCTATGCCTTCTAAAATAAGACATTTACTTACTACAAGAAACTGCATCATTTAAAATCATTATAACTGACATATTTTATGAACTATAACATAGATATTTAAGTAATTATATAAAATAACTCACATTTAAATGTCAAAGAGTTCATTTTCCTTCACATAGTCACATTTGCATCAGTTCTACTTCCTGGTAGAGTGTTCTTCCTGAATCTGTGGTGTGTCAGTGTGATATCTGGGTCAAAGGTCAGATTGACTGCTTTCAGCTTCTCTGTGAGAATTCTGAGAGTTGAAGCTTTTGAAACAGCATGAGGACACTGTTCATGAAGTAGCCCACATCCCAGATTGTCTCCCTTAACATTTTGGCGGGAAACTTGTTAAAAACTAGTGACAAACATTCATTTAGCAGTGTAAATGCATCTAAACATGACAAAACCTTCGCGATGTATTTTACAGGTTATTACAGCCTCTATGTAATTGAAATTAAGCCCAAAGTTATTAATAGGTAATAAAACTCAATATTATTGTCCCAACTCAATTTTTATACAAATCTTATTATTTACTGTGTCTATATGATCAAAAGCATTTCTATATATTAATATGAGGAAAAAAATAAAGAGAAAGAATAAAGAAAAGAAAAAGAGAGTAGAAAATAAAAGAGTGTAAGGCAGAAATAAAAAAAAATGTAAGAGAAAGCTATAAGAAGTATATACAATGGAATATTACTTACTGTTTATATTAATAGAGTTAAAAATAAAACATATTATTTACTATTATTTAGTTCTAATTATTATTAGTTAAAGCATAACATATTATTTACAAACAAGCATAAGCAGTATCATCAATATAGTATAATTAGGAATTGCAATTTAAGAACATATAAACTTTTTACAAGGAATAAATATGTTATTATTCTATTTATCATATTTTCATTACTCTTCTCTCCCTGCCCTCCCCAACCCTTTACCCACTACATAATCTAAATAGAATGTCATTGTTTAAACAAAGAAAAGAAGAGAAGGAGAAAAAAAAGGAAAAAATGTATCAAATTACTGACCTTACTTCTCTTTTTCAGAAAGAGAAACAAATTGAATAATAGCTTGTTATTAGTTCCTCAGATATTTTGACTGGTTATGAAACAAAACATTTTTTTGCACACAGAGAATAACTTTGATTAAATCTTTTTCAGAACATTTGTGGCTTTCTGGAAATGCAGGAACTATATTTAAAAAGATTAATAATGAAGTAAAATGATGAGAAAAAAAAAGAAAAACATAGAACAAATCATTTGTTCTTTAGTCTCTTCTTCTTCTCAGAAGTCTTCCACGAAGTTTCAGTTGCCAGTCTCTTTAATGAAGGACTAGCCCATTCCATTTCCTCTATTTTATCCAAAATCTTATTTTTTTTGATAAACAGTAAAGCAGAGTCTAAGTCATCAAAAATTTTAGGACCATCAGGAAGGAAGATTTTTAGCTTGGCAGGAAACAGAAGGTATGTTTTAAACTGTGCTTTTTTAAGCTCCCTTATTAGTGGCAGAAAAACTTTTCTTTTAGCTATTACCAAGGGAGAATAGTCATTGTCAAAATGCACAGTTGTCTCATTAAACTTAACAGGAGCTTTAGCCCAAGCAGATTTAAGAACCATCTCTTTATCAAAAGATGATAGAAATCTAACTATAACTGATCTAGGATAGTTTTTGTTAGAGTTAGTATTAGCTATAGATCTATGTGCTCTTTCGATACCAAAAGAGAATGCTTCTGGTAAGTCTAAAGTTTTAGGGAGCCATGTTGTTAAAAAAGAAGTAATATTGTTACCTTCAATGTTTTCTGGCAGTCCAAAAATCCTAATGTTATTGCGCCTAGATCTATTTTCCAAGTCATCTAGCTTTGTTTGTAAATGTGTATTTTATTTCAGCAGAAACTCAATGTTGATTTCCTCTTCTTGGATTCTATTTTCCATGTCATTCACAGCTTCTTCTATGCCTGTCATCTGGATCTTCTGTTGTTGCAGGTCTATATGTAACAAGTCTATTTGTTTTGTAGTTTTTTCTATGAAGGTATCAATTTTAGTATCCATTTTATCCATCTTAGCAGTAAGTTGCTGGGTTATAGTTATCAGAGACTGAAATTCTTTCTTGATGCTGGAGTCTTGAGAATTTGTCTTACTGGAACTCATTTCAGACTGATAAACTGACAGGAAAATTTCCAATGTGATTTCTGACAGGAATATTGTTAAAATTTCCTTTCTTTTTTAGATATAGTTCAAGAACTATATAAAACAAATATATTTAGAAAGAAAATTACTTCAAAAAATAATTTTTTAAGTAATTAATTCCTGTCAGTGTAATGAAATTGGTGGAGCTGAAGAAATCTGCTGCTATCCTGTGTTCATCCTTGGCCACGCCCCCAAATATGGATATACCTGAACCAATTCATGTGTGGGTACAGAAATACCACCATATTGTTAGTTTACTGAAGTCCTTCTCCTCTCAACAGTCTTTTAATGGGATTCCAAGCAATAATAGCTATGGAAAGAGCTGATAATCAAAGTGCATCACTTCCATGGCTTAGCATTGTCAAAGTATGCTTTGAATAATTGCTGAAAATTGTTTCATACACAGCTGCCTTTGAAATAGCAGGTGTTGGTTATTGTCGAGAAAACTGTACTTTAGAAAGAGGTCTGCAATCTTCTGTACCACTACCAATTAACTGCTTTCATTTCTTCTTTTTTCCTTCTGTAAGGTGCCATTCTATGGTGTAATCTGTGAGCACCTGCAAGGGAAGCTGGACTGTGATGTCTTGGTCGGTTATTCAGCAGTATATCGGGTATGCTTTGGCATGGCCTGCTTTTTCTTTCTTCAGGGCTGCTTCCTTATCAGCATTAAATCCAGTCAGGACTTCCGTGCTCTCATCCACAATGGGTAAAGAACTAACAGTTAATTTTATTGTACTTTATCTTGCAATGTCCACACTTTTTGTACTTTTACTGTTTTGCTATGCCTTTGATCCTACAATCAGTACTGAAACAGGAAACCTCAGGTCTCCAGTTTATGTTTCACTGCTGGCACTGTAATGTAAAACCTGAAGGTAAATCCGCCTTCCACCTCCCAATCAATACACTCTTTAAATTGTAAAATCAGATCATATTTATCACCTGACCGTGAAGTGTAAGATCCTGTAATTGGAAATGGAATTTAGCTGTGAAGCTTGATATCTCTGCTTCAGATCTCCCAAAAGGTCTTTGACATACATGTCAGTGTGAAACTTAAAGACTCAAATAGAGAAGGCACAGACAGCATCCTAACTTCTGAAATGTAAAATCCTAGGATTTCTCAGCATCCGCTGAAATAGTATGAAATCTAAGGTTTCAGATTTAGAACTGAAAGCTAGCTGGCTGTCACCTATATTTAAGCTCCTCATCTTAGTTATACAGTGAGTGTATATTATGGTTTTGAACAATCGAGTGCTCATTTTCTGTCAGTGTTCGAGACATTAACTCACCTTTTGTTTTTGCTGAGGAAATGGTTACACAAATATTCTAATATCTCACTGACATTTAAGCATATGTGATGCATTATAGGGTCACTAAATCTATTAGGTACTAAGCAGTTTTATTTTCATTTTGAAGTTTAAAATTAGTCTTCCTCCTGAATTAGGAAATTGTTTATGTTTCTATGCATTATGCTGTATTTTATCATTTAGCCTAATCTTTTTAGGACTGTTTTGCTAAATGTAATGATTTTTATTTGCTTTTCAGCTTCCTGCATTTTTTTATTTACATTTTTTGTTCCCCTTTGGGATATCATGTAACTAGCTCAGCCCTTAGCTGATACTGATGGGACCAGTCATGGGTTTTAAGGGTTTCCTGGGAGCTTGTCCATCTCCACTGCCATCCTGGGGGACATTATTTATATGACCTACCTACTCCTAGCTCCACTTCCCATGCTTGTTAACTGTGTTTGAGGGCAACTTCTTTCTTTGAACCATGCCTACTCTAAGAGAGTGTTATCAACAAATGCTCTTCCATCCAGCCAGTCCATACCTCCCTGCTTCTGCCTGTTCCACTAATTGAACCTGGGTCTACTGGGCCATAGTCAGTGCTTTGCCCCTCTGTAACATCAGAGTAGCTCTTTAGCTTGAATCAATGTTGTCTTTGTTTTTAAGCAACCAATTTATGTTGTATTAGCTAAACTACAATAGGTTGGTCTTATGTACGCCAAAGCCTGTAGATTCTTTATAGGTTTGCCATGATAATTTAAGACCACTATGAAAACTGAAAGTAGTACAATTATGAATGCTAGACATACACGAAGTACAGTAGCCCCAGATAGCAAGCATCCAGTATATCATAAGACTTTGCTGCTGTAGTATCATCAATGGCAAAATGTTTCTCGGTCTGTGCAGTGTTTTCCGTTTCCCATGCATAACACTCACACACACACACACACACACACACACACACACACACACACACACACACACACACACACACACACACACACACACACACACACACACATATATTTGGCAGAGTAACTACATTTTTATCATTACATTCTAAACTGAGATATAAAGTTAAGTATATTTCGAAATGATGTCTAAAAATTCTATATAATCCACATTTGCTTCCTGTTAGATTTACGAAGCTACACAGTTACCCAATTCATCTCCTCTCTGCAGATATCTATATAACTGTAATCAACTCAGCAAGGAGGGGAAGTGGCACTTTACACAAAAGAAAATATTAGAGTGGAAAGTGATAAAGAAGTAAAGCAAGCAGGATCAGATGCAAAGGAACTGAACAGAGTGAGTATACTGCCAGTCACAAAAGAGTGGGATGAAGATGAGCCCTTGTGGAGAGATGCTCTTTATCATTGAGCAGATATACTGAGCTGGGAAGCTGAATGATAACAGAGATAATACAATCATGGAATGGGGAGGTGAAAGCAGGGATTGTGGGGGAATGGACCTACCTAGGATAGTCAGGTAGATAGGGAGAACAAACTCAGAGAGGCTGTGCAGAGAAAGGAATCCCTCTACATTTTGCATTACTATTGTAGTAAAAAATGAATCCTGGATATGGTACTGAGCAGAACAGAAGGTTTTAAAGGAAGAAGTTAAAAGTACTATTAGCAAATAGACACCATGCTATAATGTGGTTTACTTCAAGGGCAGAAGACAGAGTCCACACATCAAGACAAATGCACAAGGTTACAGAGGTGTTGACTACAATGCCAGAAATGCAGCTAGAATGGTGAAGAAGTAAGGAGCCTTTCAGTTCTGGGAAAGGTTTAGAGACAACATGGGCATATACAGAAAACCAAAAGGGAAGAGAGAGAGAAAAAAACTTCTATGGCTAAACAAGTAGGCTGGAAAGCCAATAAGGGAGATGGAAAAGGTATACAGGAAATAGAGAGAGAGGTGAGAACAAGAAAGATGATGGTATATAGAGGTTAAGGGGATAACTAGAGAAATTAGAACACCTAGAGTTAAGCTGGATTGTGAACTACTGGAAAGGTAAGGGAAAGGGGGTAAAATATATTTCAGTTACGTAACAGAATAGTAAAGGAGGAGTATAGATTTATTTAAGCAAACTAGTGGAGGGAGGGATACAGAACAGGGTGGATGGCAAGCAGAATAATTCACGTCAGTTAAAGGAAAAAGTTTTGGTCTGAAAAAGGAAGAAGTGTAGTGAAGAAGTTGATGGAGTTTTAGCTTTCTGCATGGAAAGGCAAATCCACTGACTGATGGGGAAGTACCAAAGGATGAAAGAATATTGCAGTGGTCCCACTGTACAAAGGAAGTAACTGGACTATATCTAGAAAGTATGCATATGCCAACCTAATTTTGATGGGGGTAAGGTAATAGAGAAGATTGTCTGCAGAAACAGGTTGCATTACTCAGAACTTTGCTTAGGTTTCATATTGTGAAATGGAAACTTTGTTGATTATGCTGTCAAACCTTCTCTAGAGTATACTTATGCTGTCAAACCTTCTCTAGAGCATACTTATGCTGTCAAACTTTCTCTAGAGCATACTTATGCTGTCAAACCTTCTCTAGAGCACACTTAACATGTTGCCAAATTTTCTCTAGAGTGTACTTATGATGTCAAACCTTCTCTAGAGCATACTTATGCTGTCAAACTTTCTCTAGAGTATACTTAACATGTTGTCAAACTTTCTCTAGAGCATATGTGACATGCTGTCAAACTTTCTCTAGAGCATACTTATGCTGTCAAGACTTCTCTAGAGAATACTTAACATGTTGTCAAACTTTCTCTAGAGCAGGAGTGTCCAACCCGCGGCCCGCGGGCCGCATGCGGCCCCCAGAGCTCTTCCATGCGGCCCGCGACCCTTAAATTCAAATTTAACTTTTTTTCCGCGTGTTTTCACGTCCGCATCCTTCAGCTATTCTGCGCATGCGCAAAATTACTTTTTTCATGTTTTTTTTCTTGCCAGCGTCTTTCAGCTGGTATGCGCATGCGCCAAAACACTGTTCGGTCGTTTTTTTCATTTGCGGTGAAGGAAGGAGTGTGATCGCGGTGAAGAAAGTGGATGTATTATTTATTTTACACACTGACTACAACATCAATTCTACAGCAGTAAAAGGTAAGCTAAGCTATATAGACAGTATTAAAGTGATCTTAAATGGGTCAGAAATATTTCTGCAGCAAAACGTTGTTTGACTATAAGTGGCAATGGTCTTATTATCAGTGAAGCAGCCATTCTCTGGAAAGCTGAATGGAGTTTGCAGAATGTTGTCCTTGTTCTTTATCTTGAATATTATTCTTGTAAGAGTTTCAAAGTGCACTTTGCTACTATTTTTTTTCTTTAAATTGAAATGGAAGGGTAATAGCAGCCAAACGATATAAGTTGGGCTGAATGGGGTTTATTTACTGCTGAATGGAGTTCTCTACATAAGGTAGTTGGTTTACTATTATTTGCTGTGTTGACAGCAGAAATTTTCTGTATTTTTTTACAAATCCGGCTAATTACATGATGGCTCCTGAATCATTAACTATTAATTCTAGTGCCCATGGCCTTCCAAATTAATTGTTTTATTTTTTCCAAGAGAGCAGACTTGGTGGTGTTAGTTGTTTTTCCCTAAGATAGGTTACTTTGGTTGAAATAGTTGCTATTCTGACTGTCTTTTTGTTCTGTATATATTTGGTTGATTGTCATGAGATTTCTTCCTCTCTCCAGTGCTTAGTTTCTCTACCCAATGAATGATATTATCTCATTTAATAGTCAAGGAAGGGTATCATTTGCCTTCTGAGCCTCCTCGTGGTAATTGGGAATAGTGCCCTGTATCTGGAATAATTGTTCTGTACAACAAGTAAGAATGTTGTTAGGGGATGACTAAATGTAAAAGAGTGTCCAGTTTGTGTTTTCACTTTAAGTAGGTTGCCCTCTTCACTTTCAGATACTGATCAACCATTAATGGGTGTGGGGGGAGGTGGTGGTTGTTCTGTTTTTAAAAACATAGTTTTTTTTCCCATAGCTAGGCACCTGTGTTTTATGTTACTTATCTCCAGGTCTAGAATGGTGGTGTTTCAGGTTTATACTGGTTGACAGCATATAAGGTTCATAGGTTGATATTAAGCTTTTGCAGGGTCTCAAACAGCATTAATATTTAGAAGAGTATGAGGTCAGACTTCAAATTTAGCAAGTATTTTTACTGCTCACAGGTAGTATCAGTAAATGATAAAAGAAAGTGATTGTCATTAAGCATGAAGCATTTGTTACATGGCATCAGAGGCTGCATACGTTTAAGTCAGTCTAACCTGGAATCTGATATTGCAATCATGTAATAGTGGGAGGTAATAAAGTGATTTGAACTAGTCTCTCAAGGTGCACAGTAATAACTCAAACAGACATACTTGAGATAGTCATGATGCAGATAGGCAGGTGGGAATGGAGCAAGTGTAAACCTGTGTATTCAGTGCTGCACTTTAAGTCATCCTGAAGCTTAGTGGTGATTTTGAGGTTGTTCACATATGATAAAATGATGCTTAAGCCATTTGCATCTGCATATTAGATAAGATGACTTTTCTGTAGTATTTTTGCATGTTAGTTAGATGTTGCCCGTTCGATTCTCAGTCAGAGCGTCTTCCATGTGGCGACATGCGTGAATGGGCATTCCTTCATTGAAGGTTGTGCGTTAGGTCAGGCAAGCCAGCATGTAAAAATCTACTGCCAATCATTAGTGGAGCGGAGTTCCGCTGTGGTTTAGGATGCGTCGTTAGAGACAGACTCCTTTTTTTTTTTTTTTTTTTGCTCTTCACTTTATGTGAGACCTTTTTTTTTTTGGTCCTCACTTGCCGTTTGCCCCCAGACCATTTCTGTTGACTCAATGCGGCCCTTGCAACTGAAAAGGTTGGACACCCCTGCTCTAGAGTATACTTATGCTGTCAAACCTTCTCTAGAGCACACTTAACATGCTGCCAAACTTTCTCTAGAGTATACTTATGATGTCAAACCTTCTCTAGAGCATACTTATGCTGTCAAACTTTCTCTAGAGTATACTTAACATGTTGTCAAACTTTCTCTAGAGCATACTTGACATGCTGTCAAACATTTTCTAGAGCATACTTATGCTGTCAAGCCTTCTCTAGAGCATACTTAACATGCCGTCAAACTATCTCTAGAGCATACTTAATTAAAAGGGACATAATCCTCTGTAAGAGGTTTACAATATGCCACTAGACTACAAGCCAGCAGTACAGCACCAGGTAAAATAATTATCTATCAAATAGAGATTGCCTTTATGTTTACCTTCCTAATGAAGTTCTGTTTCTGCCACAGGTTTTGGTTACTCAAGCTCCTGACTCTAATTGGAATGTGTGCAGCAGCTTTTTTCTTTCCAGATGAAACCTTCATCCATGGTAAGTTAGACATGATGATGAAAATAAAGTAGAATACACAATTCAGTTGATACAGCAGGGTGGCGAATAACCAGTTATGTATGTTATGTTTTTTTTGTATTTGTTGTATCATTATTGCTCCTATGCCTGCTGACCATCAAGCCTCCCCTGAATCAGACACCGTACTGTCATCTACGCAGCCATAAGGGTGCTTTATGCTTTTGCCAGCATCATGTAACAATGAGAACTTTTTTTTCATTTTTATCTCTTAGCCCTACTCCCCTGATGGTGACATGAGCACTTGTATCATCAGAAGGGCTACCTATGCCCCATAGTTCACCCATTTGTACTCACCCACATGTACCAGCAGGGACTACTTTCCCCAGTCTGAGTGGGCACTCGCATGTTTTTCTGACAGCAGCTCCCCATATCAGCTGCAGAAGCCCTGTCATCAGATTAGTGGCATAAGTCTGGTGGGAGCCACCATACTTCTCCACCTAAGATGAATGCATCCCAGAACCCATAGTGTCTGTCACCTTGAACTGAATTCTAGTATGTTAAGATGTGAGCATTTATCCCAGCAGAGGGAGACATGTGACACATGGGGATGGGGTTTAAAACTTGTACATTGCCTGTTTGACCTGCTGGCCTTGGCCAAACAGGTTTCACAGAAAAATGTTTGATTAGCTGTATGATGAAATGGAACCCTATTCCTGTATATTATATAACAAACTCCAAGATTTGTGCTGAACTATAAAAGAACAGTTTATTTTATGTACATGTATTTCAATCAGCTGTATAGCTATCATAGTATAGAGCCATGCTGGATGTCGTAGATGTGGTACTAAGTAATTTGCCACTGACATATTAGGACCAATAATACTGAAACATGAAAACTCAGTACCATTAATCAGCAACATGTTTTTCTGCAAACTGATGTTGAGCAGTGGTTGCAGAGTTATTATTTCAGTATAACAGGGTACAAAACTTAAGGAAAGACAGGTTAAATGTATGGATTTACCTATGCAAGTCACACAAATGCAGCTCAGTCTGCAGAATGAGAACAAAGCCTAGAAGCGGTTCTATTGCTGAGACAAATAATTCAGGTCGGAGTAATAAAAGGAGCAGATAATGAATGCACAAGTAAACCTAAGAGAGAGATGATAGCAAGTGGGGAATAAGTGGCAATAGATTTAGCAGAGCAGGTTTGGTCACATAACATAGAGCTTCTCTGAGGAAGGGTGGAAGGGGTTATGTGACTACAGAGGCTGCTCTCCAAGGAGAACGTTGCTTTTTATGTAATGTGTGAAATCCAGAAAGTATGCCAAAAACACTTAGACAGCATAAGGGTGCTAATGAAAAATATGTATGACATTGCATACTGTGGAAAATTGAAATATTGGGCACTATTTTCTATTACACCTTGAACCTGGATTGACAGGAACTCAGAGTATGGTATTAACTGGAAAAGTAGAAGAACCAGTCTCGCTTTTAAAGGTTGTGGCTTGGCAACCCCAACATACTGCAAGATTTTGTAGAGGTGTTAATATAAAAGGCCCGGGAATGATGTAAGTACATAGATGATCCTAGCCCTATAGTATGTGCAGAAGCAACATTAATTCACTGCCATTTCCTCTCTAGCAGTGATAACACCGTATGAAAAGTATTGCAAGAACATTATTGGCAGGGTATTTAATATTCAGATGTGTTGTTTAATTGTATTTTTTAACATGGCTCTGTTATGATGTCTCTACCAGTAATCTGATACTAATATAAAAGCCACTGATGTATATTTTCAGTTTTATGTTATTTTTGGTATCCTTCTATCTGACTTTCTGTATGATTCACTTGCTTCTCTAGTAAAGTGTAATTATATCTGTAATTGAAGCTTGTGTGAAAAATTATTAACTTGACTCATGGTCTGTGCCTAATCTCTGTAAAGCTTTTTTACAATTATTTTTTCATTACTTTTTTTTTTCATTTTACACTAGCCATGGGATTCAGAGATGTGGACTACAGCCAAGTAAACTGCCTAATGGGAGTAAGTCCAGTTTACAGAGTTGCAGAAAATGTGATTCAAAGACATGTTTATCTGCAATGAGGAATACCTCATTATTGGCTAAGTTGCATGCCTCTGAATCCCCCTTTTTGGTGGTAATTTCCACTGGAAGCCCATGTGTCATGTTGGCACAGGCACCCCCCCAGTCACTCTCCAACACACATGCAGACATTTGCATGCACACACACAGTCACAAACAGCCCTCCAGTATACACATATAGACATTTATTCAAGACTCAGTCTCCTCACCTGAATGCATTCAGATTCACACATCACACACACACACACACATACACACGCACACACACACACACACACACACACACACACACACACACACACACACACACACACACACACATACACATGCGCACACGCACATGCACATGCACACCCCCCCCCACAGTCCCTCCACTGCTACTTTTCCTTTAAACTTCCCTGAACTTACCTTCAACAAAGTCCTTCTCACTGACTATAATGGATGAATACAGAACTTTGGCTGTGTTACTATCACAGCTGGCTGTGTTAATATACACAGCTGAGTGATTATCTGAATCACTCGGCAAGTAAATCCCTTCTCATAGGCATTTTCTGTAGAGACTACATGGCTAATTAGCATCACCCACTCCCCTGGAATGCCTCATTGCAATATAATGGTCAGGACAGCCTACCTTATTGATTCTTTCGACCATGTAAAATCACTGCCTTGGGTCTATCTCTGAATTGGAAAGGGTTACCACAAGAGGGTGTCTACTGGTGTCAGGGCTTACCACTTTCAGTAGTCCTTTCCAAATCCCAGGGTTAGTCACATACATTTATTCATTGGTTAGCAATCATTCTTAATGCATATTATATTTAAGTCTGTTTTACAGTTATTCTTGGCGGTTTCCTCCACACAACTACACTGAAACTTGGACATTTCTTGATCTTGAGTTGTAAGTAAAAATAAATAAAGTTATTCATTGGTGTCTGGATTTGTGCCTTTGGGGAAACATTACAATCATTTCTTGGGACACTCCAAATGGAAATCTCAAGTGATTTGTTTTACACACAGAGGCAAAGAAAAGAACATGGTAATAGGCAGATGTAGATTATTCTCTTGAAATGTCATAAAACTTGAATGTAACTCGAAAGTGAGATGAGTGAGGGACATTTGAAAAGACAAAGTGATGGCAATTTGTATTCATGCATTGGAGATCAGTCCAAACAATAGCTTTTTGTACAAGGAAATTTAAAGTTTCCATTTTTTAAAATAAAGTATTTAATATATATTCATAAATATTATATAGGAAAATATATACATTAAATTTTTTTTTCATTTTCTCTTTGTATGCTTGCCTAAGTTTGGCACTACATTGGTGTGGTAGGAGGCTTTACCTTCATCCTAATTCAGTTGGTACTGATTACAGCATTTGCTCACACCTGGAACAAGAACTGGTAAGTCAAATCCTTTAATCGATATTCTTTGCTTTAATAAAATCACAGACTGTGTTATTCTATGTCTGAAGGTTAGTTAATGTATTAAGTGGTTGGGTAGGCTACCTGAAGCCACATGTTTATTTGTGGCTCCCATAGTCTTGTTTCGAGTGAAATTCCTCAAGCTCCATTTGCCTGCAAACATAGAACATCAATCACTTTTTCCAATAGGAAATTACTGCTGATGTGGTTTCTAAGTGTGAGCCAGCAAAGACTCACATGTTTTGGGAGATTTCTCCCTTCTTTAAGTTGGTGCGACTGTGGAGTTGGTATATGTAAGTTTGTGGGTTCAGTTAAAGTAGATTTTTTGCTCTTCTGCATTTTGGGCAGTTTTTTTTCATTCTATCAGCTTGTCAGCATTCAGGAAGTCTGCATTTTGTTATAGACTATTATTTGTAAATAGTTATTTTAATTGTGTTATCATATGGAAAATATAACATAGATAAGACTCAAATAATCTGAAATATTATCCACATATTATTAATTTATTCTTTCAACCCATGCGCATGATCTTCCACTGCTGGTTCCCTCACTAGCAATTTTTGCAGAATAATCTGTCCGTTACAGATTGTTGCTTATTCATAAGTTTGTAGATTTGAATATCAAGCTGAGATGTACTCACCTTCTGGAAGACGATGGATTTTAATTTCAGTCTGAGTTCTGCCGATTTTCTGGGAGTATGACAATTAACACAGAGGACTAAAGTTTCTCAGCTTGCAGTCATCTGCTCATTTTCTCACCCCATAGCGAAGCTGCAGAACACCGAATTCTTTGGCCAGTTCTGTGGCTTCGCTATTTTCAGTGCTGTGGTGGAAATTTACGGGTCAGGTTCAGGTAAGTGTGCGATTGTGTGGTTGTTAGGATTAGGGTGCAGGTTAGGAGAGTTAGGGTTAGGGGTGGGGGTTAAGTGAGTTAGGGTTAGGGCGTGGGTTAGATGAATTAGGGTAGGGGCGGGTTAAGTGAGTTAGGGTTAGGACGCGGGTTAGGTGAGTGTGTGATAGTGACAGACCTTAGGGTTAGGGTTTGGGTTAAGGTAAGTGGATAGATAGTAGTGTCTGTATAGTTTAGTGTAGGGTTAGTTGTATGATTATAAGTGAATGTGTGTGTATTGATGTTTTTTAGGTGTGCTTGTGTTGTGTGTATGTGTTTCAGAATAGCAAATTTTTTCCCCAAGGAAAGAATTTGCAGTTCTGAATGTTCGATATTATGTGGTTTAGATATTTTAGGTTTGATAAAATAGCGTTCGCTATTTTCATCTTTCGATAACGTGATATAAATGCTACCTGAACTACTACTAGCTCTCTTGATAGTTACCCACTCACAATTCACTCCTCACTTGTGACTCCTGTTTCATCTTTTGAACATGTTCCAACCATTAAGTGACCACCTTTTGAAATAGTGTGTTCTGTGCTTCAATGCATGTGTAAAGTTGGTCTTTCATATTTCACAAGTGAGACTTTCAGCCAACATTTATTTAATCCTCTTCCTACCCCTCTGTCTTCTGTTCTCTATTCTACTGTCATTTCCCCATTTTAGCTCACAGACACACACACACACACACACACACACACACACACACACACACACACACACACACACACGCATGCACACACACACACACACACACACACACACACACACACACACACACACACACACACACACACACACACACACACACACACACACACTCATACACACACTCACACACTTCAGTACACAATTCACTTCTCCTGCCCAAGTCTGATATGTACTCTCCTCCAGAACTCACACTATCACTAGAGTTCCACACTGCAGTTGCTACAGCCTGAGAGAGCCACCTTTCTTAGTCTCAATCAGCTATTGTTGGTGTTTTAGCCAAGCCTGCTTTCTACAGTTGCTGGTGAGCAATATTTTATCACTATCCACAGGGTCTTAGTATTGTATGGGTTAAACTGTAGCGCTCATTGCTGGCCAATAATAAATACTGGAAATTTGATGTAAAGTGAGAAAGATGAAAAAAATTGGTTATAGCCAGACATTTCTACCTCCTTGTAAAGTTCAAGTGCATATTGAATAATTTGTATTAAAAATCCTAAACAAGAGAAGAAAACTCCAAAAAAAGTGTCACCAATGTCTAAATTACTAGCTGCTAAAACAAATTACTAATTAACTCCAAGGAAAAAATATAATGCTTTTCAGTACACCTCAGAAAGTATCACACTTACCTACTATCTTTCTCAAAGATAGTCTAGGCAACACTATTTTTAATGACTGTTAATATAAATACCTAGGTCTCATTCTGGATCTAACCCTCAGTTTTAAAGTACACACTGACAATATTATAAGTGGAGTACTAACACTACTTAAGCTAAGCTATAGGATCTCACACAGCAATTACTAGAAACATTCTGTTTCCCAGACTAGAATTCTGCCTTCCATTAGTAATTGTGCAATCCTACTACAAGCAACAAATAACACAAACTGCTGAAAATACAATTTATAGGTTTGTACTGTTGGCTAACTCTTATGCTCATCATTGAAGCCCATTTAAAGGGCTGGCTTCCTACAAAGCACCTTGCTGTTTAAAACATAGCACTATGATAATACCCCCATGTAAAAAGAAAACTTATCTTTAAAGAGCAAACTCACTCCCTCAGAGCCAGCCAGGAGGACATTTTTTCCCTTTACACAACCATGTTTCAAAACAATGATAGGAGAGTACTCTTTTTCAAGACCTGGACCTGCCACCCGTGGTAGACTTTCCATTGAAATAAAAATCAGAAATGGAAACACTACAAACCTTACCAAAAGTTAAAATCCTCAATGGAAGCTTCTACAAGAGAAATAATATGAAGGTGCTTTAAGGAGTATGGTTAAATGTCCTCAGAGTTCTGATCTCTCACAGGTATTTAAGACATTTTGGATTTTCAGTGCCAGCAATTCTTTTCAATCTTTGTGAATATTGTATATATGATGTTACTGCATAGACAGGAGTGCCTAGATTGAAGTACCTCACTATTTCTGTATAATTTATGAACTGTTCTTGTTTCCTTTTATAATTGTACTCCCTCAGTCTCTAGTTTGTATTAGTAATACTGCTTTATGCTTATACATTACGTGTCACACACCAAATATTTTTAAGCATACTGCAATTCTACTTGTATATACTGTCTTAATTTGTTCTCAGAGCCCAGATTGTCTCTGAAAATGGTCAGTAGACCAGCTCATCTGCCCATTTAACAAATGGCTAAATAAATAAATAAAAATTAAAGTCTGTTATCTGCAACTTCTTCTTAGAGAAATGAATAGTAATAGCCACCAAGGAATTTTTTACAAGAAAGTGTTTGGAATAGGTGTAAACAATGTGTGTAACTTAAAGAAAGTTCTTCCACATTGGACTAGACTCTGAAGTTTACAGAGATGTCAAGTTTCAAACATGTATTTCAGTAAACCATGTATTCTACTACTTATTATTGCAAAAGTTCTTATTTGGGTATACTAAAAGTTGATTTTTTTTCAGTTCTTTTTTCTTCTCTGTCCTTTCCCAGGTTAACAGGAGCTGCTAAGGACAAACGCTGGTACTTAGCTGTGGTGACGACTACACTTGTGTTTTATGGAATTGCCTCATCAGCTCTGTCTTTCATGTACAAATACTACACTCATCCTGCTGGCTGTATGTACAACAAGGTCCTCCTCTTTATCAATGGCAGCCTATGTGTGGTGATGTCATCTATCTCACTTACTCCCTGTGTACGACAGAGTATGTACAACAGACTTTATATTTTATTATGCCCTTTCATCTCTGTTAGATATCAGAGGCCAAACGCAATCAAAATACTAGTTATGCAATAGAAGCTCCATCTGTTTTTAGAAGTTGTAGTATGAATAATTTCTGTTATCACAGACCGATGTGTGCTTTTGTGATTGTAATATAATTACTCATGCACTATGTAATGGAACTTAAATACAGTACAGTAACATCATCCTCAAGTTTTAATGATGAGCTGCATATATACAAGTGAGATGGTCTTCATGAAAGCCGATGCACACTACAGTAATGGCATAAATAGGGTGTCAAAATATGTACCTGTACAGCAATAAAAAGGCCTGAGAATCTCTATGTCTATTTATACAGCATGTGATAATAGTGGAAACTGAAAAGTGCTAACATATAGTGTGAAATAACATTAAAAGTAGAAATGTAATATCCTTATATAGTGAGGCAGGTGACCTTCTTGGCTGGCATGGAGAAGAGACGGAGAATAGTGGTATATTTCTGCACATTTCCTGTTTGATTCTGATTATTTTTGTTCTGATATTTCAGATGAACACTGCACAGAATTAATACAAGCATTTATCATCTGGTGCTATATAAACTACTTGATTCCCTCTAAGTGACAACAAGAGAGAGAGGAAGGAGAGAGAGGAGGCATATGATTGAAGTATACTATTGCTTTCTTGTTTAATGTCTGATTCGTTTCTGTTTTGACATTTTAGATGCGCACCGATCGGGCTTACTGCAGTCATCTATCATCAGTTGCTACATAATGTATCTGACATTCTCTGCTCTCTCTAGTCGTCCACCAGAGAGAGGTGAGTGCTGGTTCTTCATAAAATAAGAAGCAGAGGGGGGCTAGAATTATATCTAAAATACAACAAAGTGGTCGTTAGCTATATTCCTCTACTGTTTACTAAGAATATTGTTTTGGCTGATAAATGAATAAAATGAATTTCTATATGCATCACTACCTTATGGAGTTATATATTTTACAATGCTGAGATCCTGTCCACTGATCTCTTGAGATCATTGAGTTTGGACGTACACAGACTAGTTTGTTAGCTTCCACAAATAACTTATTGGCAGACTACACTAAATACTTCACACTGCTCCTGTAGTTCCATGCCCATAAATCTTCAGCTATCTTGCCAACATTTTTCTTTAAATATAAGATCAGTGATTTAGAAATGAATGTGGCAGTATGGTACCACATGAGTGCCACAGTACTGGATCTGATTGTTGTGAAACTGTGAGTGTTTTAGCATGGGGTGCATACTATGTATAGTAAATCTGAAAGGAGTAGTTCATCTGTGTTTAAATATAGTCAAGTCAGCCTAATTTGAAGGCCATTTATAAAATGTGAACTTGACACAAAAAATGGCAGGTACACTGAACTCCAGAAAAGTGGTTTCCTTTAGGATAAAATTAAATTAGTTGGGAAATACTTGCAAAGCTTATGTAACTACATGATTGCCCTTACATATCAGATTTTGTGCTCAACCCCAAATTTATATGCTTCACTAATAGACCATACAAGAAAGGCATTTTCTACAGGCATTCCATAACTCAAATTCTAATAATGCCACAATTTATAACTAAAGAAGTTCCTACTTCTTGTGAGAATAAAGTGGCATTGCACCTAATAATTTTAATTCTGTGCTGAAGGAAGTTGTTCTTCTGGCTCAGATGTGTCACCATTTTTATTACTGATATATTTTTCAAGTATGAAGATCTAAAGAGATGTGTATCTCTTCTCAATTTGTCGGATGTATGGTCACATGTTTTCTAGAATAAAGCACAACTGAAAAATAAGTTTGTTCTCTACAGCAGGCACTAATCTTCATATTCAAATGTTTGAGATGGTCTGTATTGCATATTATAACAGACTGCTATAACTTATAATTAAATGGCAGCTAGTGAGAGGCTTTGCAGTATTTGTAGGGGACATGCCTCTCAATTTCTTTGCTCAAGAATTCTGAACAAAGCCAAAAATAATGGGTGGACAAAGGCCCAAAATTAGAGACATTTTTAAATATTACTCTAATTCACTTAAAAAGATAATAGATCAACAGGTTTTTCAACAATGTGCATTTTCTGAACAGTAAGAAGAAATAAACTCTAATGTTTGGCATTATTGTTGACTATAAGTCTTAGTGATTTACCAGAAAATCAAACATTTTATGAGGGACAAGGCAAAATATGTGTCAAAATCAGGAACATTTCTGCAAAGCTCTGGACAGCTAAGAGGTATGATAGGTGACACGCATTATTCTAGTACTAAAGTCAAATTCCGACATGTAGAGAGTTATTCATTTTGATTTCGTATTATCATTGTCCTTTTCTACCAGTTACATGGTGGTGGTGGTTGGTCATATGCTGTCCTTACCATGCAGCTTGCTAGAATTTTTTTCTGATGAGCTCTAATTGTTTTATCTGCAGTCCAGTCATATAAAAATCAGAATATACCTGTAATGAATTTTAATATTTTGTTTTGTGTGATTTGTAATCTCTGTGTATTGTAAACGGAATGCATAGCCTGCAAAAGCAAACCTTATTCAAGTGTTGGAAATAGAATAAGCTGGACTTTGTTGGAATGTTTTATTGCTGGAAGCTAAGGTTAGGCCAGGTGGGTAAAGCATTGATAGAGTTAAATAAATCATTATATACATAAAGCAGGTAAATTATGTGTCCCTGTTGCTCAGTGTTTTATGAATAATATTGTGGAAGTGATTAATGGGGAGTACTTAAGTGAATATGGTTTATTTTGACTACTTGAGAGGTCTTGATAACATGAACCATGCAACTCTTAGAAGTAAAAAAAAATGTCTTCTGGATAGAATTAAAGAGAATTAAAATTATAACAGACCATTTTTAAATGTTTTTTGATCCCAAGAATATCATTTAACATCTCTGAGTGGAAGAAATTGCAGCCTCTAATTCCAGATGATTTAGGAATATGTTTGTGTCACTCGCCACTACATTCATTTAGTTTTCAAAGTCTATGTTGAAAAAGCACTGTTTCTTAGATTTATATTCTAGTAGGGTGCTGTGCAAAATATCCTGTCTTGAATATTCCTTGCATCAGTTTCTTTTTTCACAGAATTGTACTTTATATACTGTCTATGTGTATATTCCATTTCTCTCGGAATTCTTATTTCTATATATTGCTTGCAAATATATCCTAATTGTTAAGATCTATTTCATGGGTCCCATGAAGACAATAGAGATTCTTGAATAGTCTTCAGAGATCTTTAAGAAGTATTCTTGAAGTGGCCCTTTTCACATTATTTCCATCCCCTTTAAGGATGTCTATATTTATTGAACAATATAAAAAATAGAAAAATGAAAATACATACGTGGTTAAAATGTATGGAACTTAGATGGCTAAGGTAATAGATTTACTTCTCTGATAAGAATATATACATACTTACAATGTAATTATAAAGAGTAACTAAGAAAATAAAGAAAGCCGAAACATAGTTTTAGAGTATATACATTGGACTTAAATAAAGAAAGCCAAAGCATAGTTTTAGAGTATATACATTGGACTTAAATAAAGAAAGCCGAAGCATAGTTTTAGAGTATATACATTGGACTTAAATAAAGAAAGCCGAAGCATAGTTTTAGAGTATATACATTGGACTTAACCCCAGGAGTTCTTTTTGGCGTTTAACTCATAATGCTTAAGTGAGTTACGTGTATAAAATGCTTTAAATGAAAACATGCATATAAGTCTAACTCTCTGCGGTACAGAAGAAATCTATAGTTATAAATCCACTGTGGAATAATGACAATGTAACCCCTCACATCCTGAAAGGTAATAAAGTCATTATGGTGGTTCAGATATGCAACAGCAGCACAGCTCAAACTTGCTGGAGCAGTTTGGGAACTATAAAACAGTTCTATGCTACATAAGATTATACACCATCACCAAGAAGAGTTGGTGAAACAAGTCATACAGTGGTTTCTATGACAGAAATAAACTATACAAATATGTGACTTTTACCTTCTTTTTTATACTAACTATAATCTGCCCCATCTGCATTATTTTAGATGAGATAAATTCAAAAAAACATTGATTGTTATACTTTCTACTTTGTGTAATAACTGGAAATGGTGCTTATAGGATTTATTTAATATAAAAGAATAGGTAGGACTAAATAATTGCAGACCGACAGACAGACATATAGACAGAGTAATTCCATACACAAGAATATCAGCGTAGGTTTTAATCTTTGAATATGAGGGACGAGGACTCTAAAGAGTGAATGAAATCCAGTCAACACAGAATTACACCTCTTCTTCCCTGCATTAATCAGATGATTAGTGCTGTACTCCCATCACTCGTTCAGAGCTGTACCTCTCAACAAAAGCAATCCATGAATAACACCATTTTATTTATGATCTACTTCTTATTTACAAAAAAAATAAGGCTAAGAAAAGTTTCATCATGTGGAGTTGATGTTAAGTTTTATTTGATACCATGTCTTATTACTTAAGCCTTAGAGAACTTCTCTTTTTCCCCTCCAGGGGGTGACTTCTATCATATGATGCAATTTCTTTCATTTCTCATAAGGACACCCTTTCTAACATTATAATCTAACCTTACATTTTTTAAGGTAGAAATAAGAGTTTATAATCCATGCAGACTTAATTATTTTGCATTACTGTGAGTTTATAATATTTATCCTTTCTTATAGGTATGTGCTTTAGAAGATTTATTACAACATATATTGTAGTTATTATACAGAGTTGCATAGTCAATAAGATACAAGATGTAATGAATCCTGTTTTTTTAATATTTTCATATATGTTATGAAAATTTCCAGTTCTGATTAAGAAAAATGTCTGAAAAGCATAACAGTATGTATGGCACTTATCCAAGGCAGAAGGAATGCTGACGCATGCCAGGGGCAGCATTTCTCCAGTGAATGTGGATACCAAGGATTCTCTAGGCACTGCTCAAATAATAAAAGACATCTCACTGATAAAACTCAACTTGGGAGTCCCCTTGAATGTGCTCACACATCTAGATTTTCTGTGTGAATGACAAGAACATACAGTGAAGCTGTGTAACATTTGCCAAGGAGACAGAAAAAGAAAGAGTAAAGCATGTTTTCTGCAATATTAGGCATTGGAAAAGGTCTTGAAAATTATATCAGTATAACTTGGAATGAGGAAAAAAGACTGTGTGGAGTGAATGTATGCAATGAGTTTGAAGTTTAGAAATGTGGTTTTAACAGTTTACGTAATTCTGGTTCAAATACAAGACCGACATTCAGCAAGTCTGTGAACATTCAGCAGAGACGCACTGCTGTATTCATGCTACTAAAGTCTTTTTAGGAATCCCAAAATGAAAAATAGCTGGATTTCTGTTTTTCTGAATGATGACTATTTAAACTGATATATGATAGCAGTCCTTTTCTTTTGCTGTTCCTGTTCAATGCTCTGCATACCTCACAGGAAAGATGTATCAGCTGTAACTTTACCTGCAGATGGAGGTATGGCAGAATACTTTATATTAACACTGAATATAGCGTAGTTAGGAAGTAAAACCTGAAGGCACATTTGACAGGTGTGGTAAGGGATGGCAAGGTTACAGGGTGCTACGGAAGGCCAACAAAATCACACAGGATTAACTTAGATGAAATAATTTGTGTGCCATCAGGACAGCCTCAATGCTCCTCTGCGTATCATCTTTCGCCTAAGGTTATGATATGGGTGAGGGAGTTGCACAAGGTTAGCAGTAGGAAGAGGCTTCAGGACAAGACTTCTGGTCAGAAAGGATAGTATTTGAATTGTAATTCCACAGTAACTTCTTTAGGAATGTTTCACTATCGACAGTTTGTGCAGTGGGTTAAAGCTGTGAGATATAATTCCCATGGTACAAGGTTTGATTCCCTCTGCCCTTATTTGCCAGCTATTTGACCGTGAGCAAGTCAGTTAATAAGATAGAGCTCAGGATTAAGTGAAAATTTGGGCTAGGCTCCTCAATGGTCCCCTGGTCTTTAAAAATGTTTCCCACTACATGGAAGTAGCTGGGTCTTAGACTAATATTGTGAAAAAATGCTCATCAAACCACCTGTGTTACTGCTGCCACCCTTCTAATCTGTAACAGTGTAGATAAGGTTAAGTCACAGCAAAGTTCACTGCGATACTGAAGCAACATCAACCTACACAAATCTGTAATGATGTAGATGTATAGTTGTTCTATGGGTTGGGAGGGTGGCCTAATGGTTAAGGTGTTTGCCTTACAAACACAAGGTGCAGGGTTTGAGTCTCACAAGGGATAATTGGCTAAGCTTAAAATGGCTCACAAGGGCAGTTAGCTTAGTACTAACCTATGAACCTATAAAGGTACAGATTTTCAGATGTACTATAACAGTGTAGCTACGGCTAAATCAAAGCAACGTTCACCTGTGATACTGAAGCAGCATCAGTCTTTATCACCCAAATCTGTAACGGCAAATATGAGGCTATAGGATAACAGGAGAACTTTACAAAGAGGAAGTGAAAAAAGCAGTCTGCTCATCATGGAGTCAAATGTTCCTTGAAATGAAAAGATAAGAAGGCACTGAATCACAAAATATGAAGAGATAATGGGATAACCCGTCATGTAGCATAAAAGTTCTAAATAATGTATTTAAAGGCCATAACCATGATTTTAATGTCTGTGCTCCTTGAAAGTCTAGGACACAAGAGAATCTGAACTCAAGTTATTTTGTCACTTATCTTTCTTGTTTATTTGTTTATTTATTTGCTTACTTACTTATTGACTTGGATACTTATTTGCCATAAGACTTTTCATTTATGGGCTGTTACCTTTAGCTGAAGGTTAAACTGGAGCATTTAGGTCCTTGATTGTGGGCTTCAGCATGCAATGTTGTATTCTTTAGGCAGACAGGCAGTCCCACTCGACTACAAATTCTAAGTTTTGACTTGCATATTTGCCTGTCATTAGGTCGAGTGAATGGAAGCCTATAAAATAATATTATAGAACATTGGAGGAGTTACTATCACTATTCTAGGTGATCAGCACGGTCCAGTGCAGCATTATTCCAACAGCAGAGCACTGTTTTTTTTTTCCTGTGAAGCTAACTGCCTCCTAGCCTGTATCCTCTTTAGTACAGTACAATGTGAAATTATTTTGAATGATATATGATGTGATATGGTAGGCTATGATACAAGATATCAATATAATATGTCTAATCATTTGTACATTTACCCATGTACTGATATGGATGACTCTAAGCAGGTTGTCTTCAAATAATGTATTGATTGATTAAAAACATATTCTCTAATTTTAATTTTCTCCACAGTGGAATACAAAGGGCAGAACCTGACAGTGTGCTTCCCCAGCATAGGCAAGGATGGACTGCAGACAGAGGATACAACAGTGGCTATAATAGGTGCCAGCATCATGTACTGCTGTGTTCTGCTGGCATGGTATGTTGTTAAGTATTTGGAAAGACAACAGCAATACTGTACCTTGAGACATCTGCATTTGTTTAAGAAAATACAAAGAGATCACATCAACGAGTTCCACCAACAGTTTAATCCTGGTACCTTGGCTTGTTGCCTTCAAGGGATACTCAGTACAAAAATATTCCACATTAAATAATCAGAGTAATCATTCAATAAACCAATTACATTCAAAGTCTCATTATTTAAAGTGACCAGTGCCCCATATAACATTTTAATAAACATCCATCCCTATCTAACTTTAAGATCTTGTTATAATTTAATATTAAATTTTATAATAATATATATTAACATTAATTAAACTTTAATTAAACTATCTACGAATGACACCATTCATTGTATTAAAAATTAAGAACAACTTCTTGATTTAAACCTTTTGGAAAAAGTGTATTATAGTTGAAAATAAATGTGGTTGCCAATTGGTTCAATTTACTAGCAAAGTCCGCACCAACACCTACCATATGTTGAGCCTATACACTAAAAAATAAGGAGTCTCCACTACCTGAGTGCATCTTTGTGAAATGATCAGCCACAGGGCTATGGATACTAGCCCTCCTAATACCCGCTAGATGTTCCAAAATTCTAACCTTGACTTTCCTTTTGGTCTGTCCAATATACCATTGCATTTGTTTCTCTGACAAAAAGGTTACATGGGGATGGTATATTTTTCTTTAGACATAAGTGAGTTTACATGTGCATGTATGTGTGTATATATGTAAGTATATTTACGCATGCCAAAGTTTCTAAAATACTTCTTTTGTCCTCTATAAGTGTATCGTCTACCATGATACCCCTACATTGTCTGCCTCATCAAACCCCATTCAGAAGACTGAATACAAATTGCCAAATCAAAAGTTTTCTATATTGAGACTTTAACTCTTTGCTTCCAATGGAAGATGCACCTTAACCTAACCCTAAAGGTTTCTTTCTGAGCCTTTAGGCAAAATTAAGTTATAAAACCCCTAGTGGAAATAAATGTCCTTACCTCTTAAACTGAAATGTATGAAGGGCATTATCTCAATGGATTAAGTAGAATTTTCAGCTGATTATTGAAAGGTAAATATAATTTGTTTTGACAGCAAACATGCAAAAAATAGGCAGTTACTCTTTAGCACCCTCCCATATATCAATACATAGACATCTACAGAGCTCTTTTACTAATTCATTCGGTATTACACCTTGGTATCATCTTCATTCATGGGAACAGAAAAGGCTATTTTGTCGTAAATTAACACAAGAATATTACAAACACTGTTAGACCTGAAGTAATTACATTTTAGAAGTGACTTTACATACGTGGGAAATCCAGCATTGTAACTCCAATACTTTATACACAATCGTTTAACATGCACCAGCCTGGGTGCGAACAAAATTTGTTTGCTAATTATCTTCACTTCACAAATTCCTCCTGCTAGCCAGCCATATTTTATTGTAATACATTGCTGGATAGTATGCATTTGGGAGGACTTTGGAAAGGTCAGATCTGTTAAGCCAGTACTACCGGTGCTGGAAGGGATGATGGGTGGTGTCTATCTGTGAATGGGGAGACAGGTGATTTCCTGGCAGAATGATGGGTGGTGTCTATCTGTGAAGGGGAGACAAGTGATGTCCTGGCAGATGATGGGCGGTGTCTATCCACAAAGAGGAGACAGGTGATTTCCTGGTGGATGATGGGCAATGTCTATATGTGGAGGGGAGACAGGTGATTTCCTAGCCAGATTTACCTGCTGCTCTGGTGGTGTGACATAAAGGTCTCATAAAACCACCAAAAGCAGGAACTGGGCTATGAGGTCTGTGCATTGTGGCTGCCCAAGCCAGTGGTGGTAGCTCCAATACCTCATATATGAGGGAGCTTGGGTGCACGGACTGGTGGAGCATTAGGCAATTCCTGCCTGGGGTGGAGATTAGTTCCATAACAAAAGAATACTCTCAATTACTGGGGTGCCGGTAAGAGCACTGGTGTCCCCTGATGATTACCTAGAAGACAGCCTCTCACAAGATCTTGTCCTAGAGGAACTGCAGGGCAATCCCACGGTGCCAAGGCATGAATGGGCCCATGTACAATAGGGGAAGTTTGATAGTCAGCAAGCAGAGAAGAGGAACATATTCAGAAAAATGCTAATTGCTAAGCCATTTAAGTAAGGCAGAGCTGAAACCAAGCTCTTGTTTTGGGAGGGATGTTCACACTGAAACACATGAAGGACCAGACTATTCATCTTTCCTTTTCCTAGTATTTTATTAATCAGAAATAGATATTTTTGTCTGAAAATGAGTTTTTGTTTCTTTGTTAATTATCATTATATCTAAATGCTGGATGCCTTTTTAACATCCTGTAGATGGCATACAGAAGAGGACTATAGTGGCAAAATGTTGCAGTTTATGAAAAGAGAAGGTTAATGCAAAAGTAGCGAAATCATGTTTAGGACAGTATAGCTAGTTCTAGACCTATGGAGTATAGATGAAAATTAACATGCGCTTGTGGTAAGATTGCTATTAAATCACTGAGAGGGAGCTGGCTGAAGAGTGTGCAATTTGCATAGCACTTGAAATTTACACAAGTCTTCACTATCACTGTAAGTCTGTTGCACGATTAATTCATTACAGAACAGTGTACCATAGTGTTTTGATTTTCCTTTCACCACTGTTCTAGCCATAGTCTGTGGCTATGATTGGAATGGTAAGTGTCTTAATGTTATTTTCTTTAATTACTATATTTACAGCAATGAGGCCTCTTACCTTGCTGAAATGTTTGGTCCTTTGTGGATGATCAGAGTCTATGGATATGAGTTTAAGGTAAGCATATGTTTATAGTAATAGAAAATAAATACATTGTTAGCTTTCTGAAAAGTCACAAAACTGTTTTGGAAACTTGCCATATAACCTTTATTCTTCCTACAAAATGCAGCAAAAATGTTTCAGAGAGCCTATGTTTAGAATGAAACTTGACAGTCTGTTAGTATGGATTATAGGTTGTGTCCCAGTAATCTTTTTACATTGCCTCTTCATGAAAACTCATGCTATGATATATTTAAGTGAATTTCTAAATTTAAACTGAGACCCTGGGTTGTTAGTAAGACTGAATCAGATTATTTCATTCTTTTGCAGCATTATCCCAGGCGGAGTCCTTGAATTACAAAATGATTATAGTGTGAATAAAGGTAAAATGTAACACTGAATTTGTAGACTCATTTGCACTTTTAGAACATGAGGCAACCTTCTATAACCCATACAATTCTTATTTGTATGTAGTGATTTATAATTAAGACCAAAAATATGACCAGCAGACAGTGGAGACAGAATAACAATCAATTACATAAATATAGTGTACCAAACAGACCGCTTTCAGCTTGTATATTATAAAGCCTTCATCAATGTGAAAATACAAAGAAAAATACACCCTACTTGTAGTATGTCATCAGTCCAAAATCCAGTCACAGATGTTCATTTAACCCTGGTGCAAAAAACCCTCCTAATTTAATTATCCATTTTTTCTCCTTAACATTGAGCAATTCATGACAACCAGATTTATTTTGTTGCAAGCCAGTGATTTTGTCTATAACTGTAAATTGAAAACATGTTGTCTTATGAGTTAGAGTGTGTTTAAAGAGAGCGTTAGTGTCACACTGGTTCCTAATTTCACTCATATGCTCAGATATTCTATGTCTCACAGCCCTGGACGTTTGTGCAACATAAAAGGCTGAACATTGACAAGTTGCTAAATAAACAACCCATTCTGAGCTACAATTAGTGAATAAAGGGATCTCAAATACTCTGCTAGTATTCTTACTACTAAAACTGGTGGTTTTCAGCATTCTGCAACAATGCCTACAATGCCCACATGGATGGCTCCCCTTAGCAATCATTCCTTCAATTGTACTTTGTCTTTTGTCCCTTAATTTGGGGCTATTCTGTTTATATTGGTTGAAATATGATGCTAAATTTCTCCCATTTCTATATGAGAAGAAGCACCTATCCCCAAGGAACCCCGATAATATATTTTCTGCCATAAGAATATTCCAATTCCGGCAAACACTATCAATAAGTGCCCCTGTGTTCCGCCCATATGTCATCACAAACCTAAGTTTCTCTGTGGTATCAAAATTGTTCTCTTTATATTTTAAGAGTTCATCCCTATTCATCTCATTAACCACATTCTGTGCTTGTGTAATGTGTCCAGTTGGGTAACCCCTTTCCTTAAACCTGTTAGTAAGGTCATCTCTGAAATGTAAATATGAATCCTTGGCTGAGCATATACGTTTTACCCTCATATACTGGGATTTAGGGATATTCTTGCATATATGAGGAGGATGATAGCTGGAGGCATGGAGCACAGAGTTATACTCGGGGAATCTTCTAAATACTTCAGTAGTGATAGTATTATCTGGGGCCCTGCAGATGCCTTACTTGCAGAGGCTTTGTTTGGGATTCGTGATTTATAATTAAACCATAAATATAGTTATTTGTTTAAAGGTGCCAAGGGAAAAAAAATATCTGCAAACAGTCCATATAACTTTATCAATACATGTCGATTTTCAAGTATTCTTTTTAACAAATATTGAGGATGCTATTTTAATGACAAAGTAGTAGGTTAATAAGCATTATAATGTATGCAAGTATGTAGGAAGAGACTTCATATAGTGGTAGAGAGTATTCAGCTAAGAAGTTAAGAGCAGAACCATAATTTTGCTGTAGCACATTGGTGGGTTATTGTTTATATTTTTATTGTAAGCTATGCACTTATAGCAGCAAGGACCCTCAATGGATTATACTTAAGATAAGTGAACTATATGAGGAAAAAGTAGCGGGAACCTGCAATTCCCTAGATCTTAGTAACAGAGGCTGCTATTTCGGCCTTATATATGAAAGTTGATTGTTCCAGAAAGGGTAGCCAGCTGCTAAGGATATGAAGAGGTTCAGAGACTCAACCTCTGAAGCTGGAGTTAAGGTGGTAAAATGATCTGCAGATCTGATCAAAGCTTTTTTACAGATCAATATGTTCTAAGGATAACCATTATGTGTGAGTGTGGGTGAGTGCAGGTATCAGTCAAGTCCTAAATTTTGATTTCTGGAAATAGTATGATATGCTAGATTATACTGTTGGTCTGGTAGTATAGTACAGAAGATTAATGCCTTTAACTGTTAGTGACTGCTTCTTTTAGTCCACGGTTTGATTCCCTCAGCCTCCATTTTTCTACTATTTGTAACTCATCACAAGTCACTTAACAACATTGCCAGTTCAGAAAGATAGAGCCAGTTAGCATGCCCTTTTTCATATTGGCATAAATTTGTGAAATTCGAGAAAGGATGGCTGTCTGAGTACTGTATTTTGAGTGGAAACCATGCTGCTTGTCAGCTAGCAGGTCATATTTCTGTATATAGTTTAGCATTTGTTCAGATTCAGTGTTTTTGCTAAAGGTCAAAGGTTGGCAAATGGTCTATATTCTGCAGCAGAGTTGGGATGGGGGACTTTAGGACGGGAAATTATAAGGTTATGTTTAAAGCTAGCTGGTAATAGAGCAGCAGTAAGATGAAGCCTGAATATGTGTGCTTAAGGTATGAAGATGAAAAGAGCTCCAGATCTCAAGATTCTAGAGCATATTAGTCAGCTCCACGGAGTACAGGGCAAACGACATGACTAAATTCAATTAGCAGGTGCCTGTAGGACCTGCCTGGGGAGTGAGTGAGTGAATGAGTGAGTGAGTGAGTGAGTGAGTGAGTGAGTGAGTGAGTGAGTGAGTGAGTGAGTGAGTGAGTGAGTGGCAGTTGCTGGCTCACCCATCCTGGGGGGGGGGGTCTCTGTGGTTCACCACATGGGTGACACCAAGCTGGAGCACCAGATTTTGGGGCTGTTGATTGTGTGGATTTTGTGTGTGCAGTATGTAAATGTTTTTTTTTTTTTATTGGAATTTTTAAACTATGCAGCAGAGGAAAGATTGATATGTACAGGCAGACTTTGGATATGAGCTTAAGGTAAGCAGTGATTGTGGACTTTTCTTTTTTCAGATCAAGAAGTGTATAAAACTGAGCATTATTTGAATAACACCAATAATACTGCCCCAGTTGAGAGTAATAAGCATTCCAGTGGAATGGAAGAAAAATTTACAAACACACACACACACACACACACACACACACACACACACACACACACACACACACACACACACACACACACACACAGAGCTCACTCTCACCCTGACGCGTATGCATGTGAGTGTGTGAGTCTAACTCTAAATACCTCTATATACATACGCACACACACACACACACACACACACACACACACACACACACACACACACACACACACACACACACCAAAGCTGTTGAGTGCACATGTATATACATGGATGTGATGTGGTATTTGTCTATAAACACACCCACACATAAACAGATACATACATATTTTATATATATATATATATATATATATATATATAGATAGATATATAGATATATGTATATATGCATATAAATACACACAGACACACACACACACACACACACAGACACACACACACACACACACACACACACACACACACACACACACACACACACACACACACACACACACACACACAATGAGTAAAAGGACTAGCCAGGTTAAATGAGCATGTGAGAGGTCATAGAAGACTGCAAAATAGCAAACATACCAAATGAATACTTTGCTTCAGTCTTTACAAATGAAAGCAAGGGGAGCATGCCAGTCTAGGAGGAAGGCAGGGAAGAATGGTGACATCAGTGAACAGACACCTTAGTACAGAAAGTGAAGAAAAAAGAGGCTACCATTAGTGTACATAAAGCTGCACCCTATCAAAAGCACAAGACCTGATACAGTAACAGCACTTACAAAATAAAAGTGTAATTTTGACAAAAAAGACAGTTCTGAGATGTGCTGTTATTCCTTTAAAGCATTTTTGCAGGGAGAGGAGTGAAGCTGGAAGTTAGACAGAACTACCATAGTAGACTGAATGGGTGGTGTCATATTCCTTGTTACTTAAATCTGAAATCTATACAATTGTGCCTTAGAGTGGGGAGAATATTCCAAGATCCCACCATCTTAGAATTAGTGTATATTTTGCCTATTCACACTTGAATTCTTCAGACATTCAGCTGGCACCTAGATAGAGCACTTTACCCAGTTTTCAGAAATCTGATGCATGAGAAGTGGAAGACAGGAAGTGTGTTACCCTTGTATAATGGTGGTACAGGACAAGTCTGGAGAACTACAGGCCTGATCACTTAGCAGTAGTAGCAGGGAAAATCATGAACAGAAAATATGTTTTGGGTTAGCTTGGATGTTGTTAGTTTATATACAAATATTAGTCATAATGATGGAATACAAGCATTACATTATTTTCTGGGAGATAGTCCTACTTCATATTATATTATAGATTTAACTCATTTTTGTTTATTGAATAATTTTTTCAGTTTCAATGAAGTGATTTATCACCAGTTAAGGGGGACGGCCATGGGGGCACCTTTTGCCCCTATGTATGCCAACTTGTTTATGGCTAAATTTGAGTTGGAATATATTTATACTAATACATTTGTGCAACAAAATGTTTTGTTTTATTTTCGTTACATTGATGATTTGATTTTTCTGTGTAAGGGGGGGTTAAATTTAGTACCTACCTTTGTTTCAGAAATTAATAATAATATATACAATATCAAATTTGATGGTTTACAGTTTGGAACTAAAGTTAATTTTTTAGATATTTGGTTGTCAGGAGAGAAGGATGGACTTATTTCCACTACTGTCCATCAAAAATTTGTGGATGGTAACCAATATTTATTTGGGGCTAATTGCCATCCGCCCCATACGCTGAAATCTTTATCCTATGGGGAAATTATTCGATTATCGAGACTTTGTAATGATGGCCTTGATTTGGAGAAACAGATCAACAAATCAATAAATATGTTTTTACAAAGGGGTTATAGTATAGACAATCTGTGAATCAATTGATAAATTATTAAAATCTAATTCGGATGGGGAAGTTAACAGCAGAAATCAAAATACAGAAGTTGGGAAAGTCAATTTTAAGACTACAATATCCAGGAGGGTAACTAAACAACAACAAAAAATCTTTTTTGTTACTACCTTTAATCTTTTAAGTGGTAAAATTTGGGATCTTATTAAATATTATTGGAAATTTTTGTTACAAGATGAATTGATAGGTAAACTTATCCCTGATGTTCCCTATGTTGCTTATAAGAGAGGACAGAATTTAGGGGACAAATTGGTTAAAGTATATTATGTCTCTCCAGTAAGTAGACTTGGTCTTTCATTGTCTATTTGTGGGACTATACCATGTCATAATTGTAATGTACGTCCCTACATTAAATTAAACTTCTCCAGAATAAATGGGAAAACATTTAGACCACATAACTGTTTTCCATGTTATACAGCGGGTGTGATTTATTGCCTTAGGTGTCCCTGTGACCTATTCTGTATTGGGGAAACAAAACGAAAATTTAGAATTAGGTTGCAGGAACATATTCGGGATATTAAAAGGGGAATGTTAGAGAGCCCTGTGGCATTGCATTTTATGGAAAAACATAGCAGTAATATTAACTTATTACAGGCTACTATTTTAGAACAAGTTTTTATTAAGAAGGGGAAGATAAACTACTTAAAATATTCCACTTTATAAGGAAACTGTTTTCATATTAAAATTTAACACATTATAACCGATGGGTTTAAACAAAGAAGTAAACTGGAGATGTTTACTTTAGTTTTTGTTTCTATTAGTATATTGCATTTAATGTATTTAATGTGCTTAAATGGAGTTGTTATTTAATGTTGTTCACTTTAAATTTCAGGACTAAGAGTTTTTATCATGTCTTTAATTGTGTTTAATTGATTGATTACTTATTATATATATGGGAGTGTGTTTTCACAAAAACTTTTGTATTCGTTGAAGGCTGTTGTGGCCAAGGCGCTAAGACTATTATATTCTATTAAATTTTATCAGTGTGGAATTCGTGTTGTTTTTTGTTATTTGTAGTCTCTTCTAGACTATTTGTTGGTCGTTTTTTTTTAAATCATGAACAGAATCCTGTAAAGGAAGGTTGGTAGTAATTCTAGAAGACAACAATCTCTGGGACAGCAACCAACATGAATTAATTGAGAGAAGGAGCAGTTATTCAAACTTGATCCAGTTTTAAAATTCATTTAAAGGAGAGTTTGATTGGTAGTACCAGAAGACTTGGTCTACTTTCAGCTCAACAAGGCCTTTGTTTCAGCCCCACACAGAAAGCTGATAGGACAACTGCACAAGTAGAAAGTAGGAGCAAGACTAAGGAAATGGATTGTTGCATGTTAAATCATAGGACACAGGGGGTTGTAGTGAGGGTCTATATTATATCCTCGAATGCTTAAAAAAGCGAATGCTGAGGGAAACTGCAAAATATTGAAGCAGCAGAAACTCAAATATTTTCCTAGGGAAAGAATTTGGTTGTCCGTTTCTGTAGCTTCGGTATTTTCAGTGTTATGGTGGAAAGTTACCGGTCGGATTCAGGTAAGTGTGCGATTGTGTGGATGTGAGTGTTAGGGTGATTTAGGTGAGTTAGGGTTAGGGCTCGTGTTAGGTGTTTGTGCGATTGAGTGGACATGAGTGTTAGGGCGGATTTAAGTGAGTTAGGGTTAGGGAGCGGGTGAGGTGAGTGTGCGATAGTGACGGACCTTAGGGTTAGGGTTTGGGTTAAGGTAAGTGGGTAGTTAGTGGTGTGTGCATAGTTTAGTGTAGGGTTAGGTATCATATTTTAGGTGTATGTGTGTGGATTTCTGTTTGTTTGGTGTGCTTGTGTTGTGTGTATGTATTTTGGATCAGCGATTTTTTTCCCTGGGAAAAAAATCGCTGATCTGACAGTTCGAGATTGTAAGCTTTCGCTTAAATTAGGTTGATCAATCAGTGTTCGCTTTTTTAAGCATTTGATGATATAATATAGACCCTGTCGTGAGAGGGATGGTGTCAGGATGATTTTAGGAATTAGAAAAGTGGCTATTGGAGAACTACAGTTGTCTGTCTTAGTTCCGCCACTCTTCACTGTGTTTGTGTTATATCTGAGGAAACAGAGAACAGGAATGATCTCTTTGTTGATGACACCACATTCAAAAAGATAGATAAAACAGCACAGGATAGGAGAAGAGTCTAGAGGAGGATATGGAAAGGTAACTAAGTAGACCGAAAGGTGGCGTTAAGGCTCAGTGCAAATAAATAGAACACATTGAACATGGGCTACAAATATACTGGTGCAAAGCATCAACTGGGAGGAGTGGAACTAATGGCAACATGGCAGGAAAAGGATCTGTGAGTCTTAATCTCCCCTAGACTGGACTACCATAGTAGAGTGAGAGGGGGGTGGCTACAACAAACAGAATGATTATTGCGTTTTTCCTTGCTTCATGGTTGTGTGACCATGGAAGTAGTATATTTAATTTATGAAGGCAGAAACAATTTAATAATTAAACATTGTGTAATGGTATTATTTATTTTTTATTCACAATGAGACGTTGTAGTATGTACTGTATACTGATTTTTATATTTTATAAGGTATAGTTTTTAATGTAAAGTCTGTCAGCTGTTTATGGTCATGTGATTTGAGTCACTATTTAAGAACAAATTGGTTGATTATTGGTCATTGTGATGAATTTCTTACTAGAGTAAAGGATGAAAGCATTCAAAACTAATTTATAGAAGGTTCATAGGTTCATTGAGGGTTACTAGGCTAACGGCCTTAGAGCCCTTAGAAGCCTAGCCATATTTAATCTGAGTTACCCCCAATTTTTGTTGGTTAGGTGGTGAATTTCATAAAGGTAAGGGTCTATAGTGGTTAATACTGATTTCCTCTGACCAAGAGGGAGATGGGCACTACCCCAGGAGTGAATTTGTAGTCACCCATCCATTGATCTAGGCTGCATTTGAAGAGGGTCAGGGAGGGGCTCCATTTCACATGAATTGGAAGCTTGTTCCAGGGAAGTGCCAGTCTCTGGGAGATATATCCATCTCTCCAGCATGATATATTCATGCCAGAGGCTAGGTTATGATCCCTGGAGCGAGTGACCCTTGTGCAGTTTGATTTATGAAGGTGTAGCATTTCCTTCAGGGCAAGACCAAAGACTGCTCCGTAAGCCAGCCACAGGTGACCCCTTAGCAACCTGTAGAATATAGTGACAGGGCTTTCAGTCTTTCTGACTAGGACTTGTTTTATGTATCCTGTAATTTCTTAGTGGCTCTCCAACTGTTGATGGTGTCTGGTGAGATACATGCAAAAGGGTGCATTGTACTCAGTTATTGGTCTGATGAGGGCCGAGTATAATGGAATTATAACATCCTTAGATCTAGATGCAATACCTTTACTTATAAGATGTGCCACATAGTAGTATTTCCTTACAATTGTGGATATGTGGTGGTCAAAATTCAAATTGCTATCAACCTGAGTACCCAGATCATTTACCACTGAGTCTACGTTTAGGAGAGTGCTGTCTATAATTTAATTAGCAGGGATGCCAGCTTTCCCAAAGGGAATAATAATGCATATTTTTGCATTTAGCTTTAATCTGTGGGTTTGGCACCAACCATTTGCCTGCATTAACCCTATCTGCAGTAAATTAACATCATCGGGGGACTCAATTATTGCTCCCAATTTGCAATCTCCAGTGAACTTCATCAGCCACAGGCCATCCAAGTTTGCCTGGACTTCTGAGAAATAAATTCCAAGCAGTAAGGAGCCCAGCATAGAACACTGTGATACGCCACTGGTGACTGGCCTTTTGCTAATGGTGAAGTCACCCACTTTGACAGTATATGTCCTGACAGTCAGCTAGTTGGCTACCCATCTGGTAATGTAAGAGTTAATTCCTAATTGGGAGAGTTTCTCTATAACACCTGACATAGGGGATTGTGTCAAATGCCTTGGATAGGTGCTATGCACTGTCTTCCCCTCGTCCTGGGCTTTGGTGACTTTCTCGAAGAAGTCAACCACGTTTAACAGGCATGATATACATTTAATGAATACGAACTGGATTGGGTCCACAGTGTGGAGATTACCCATGTCGTTGTTAATAAGGTCCATAATGATTATTTCCACGGCCTTGCAGATGAGCCTGGTCAAGCTTATGAGCCTATAATTCCCATTATCGGTTGATGCTTTCCCTTTGTGCAGAGGGATTACTGTTGCTGTCCTCCATTCCACTGGAGCATAGTCAGTTCACAGGCTGTGGTTAAACAGGGATCCAAGTGGTTCTGCTAAGTCATGTTTTAAGTTGTTTAAAAGGCAAACTGTAATGTTGTCTGGTCCCACTGATGCCATATTTTTTGCCTTAGAGAACACCAAGATGACCTGCACTCTTCAGATAATAGGCTGCGGTATGGTGGCAGGTATACTTTGGGGGATGACTGGAGGGAACAGGGGGGGTGAAGTTTGCTCCAAATCTGTCAGGTAGCAAGTTGGTTATTACCTCCAGCTGAGTATGGGTGGTGCCATCCATAACCAGCTCAGCACATAGCTGGGTATTACCTTTTAGATTCTGGACATAGTTAAAGAATGTCTTACGATTATCCTTAGCTAGGGAGGATATTTTTGCTTCATAATTAGCATGGAGGACTTCACAAGATCTCTACTTTGCTTGTTTAAGATAGAGATGGATTTCTTCCTCTGCTCTGCCAGTTCCCTCTTGTTCTTGGACATTAGTTTATTTCTCTTGTTGTATAGCTTATTTATACTAGGGGTCCACCAGGGTGGCTTGTTTTTTGGCAAGACCTGGTTTTAATCTGGTTAGGTACAGCTTATTCTATACAACTGCTTAAGTGGTTATATAGGGCATTGGTGTACACCTCTGCATAGTAGTCAGTTTTGTCTGCATTTGAGGGGACTTTGAAACTTCTTATACCATCACTTAGTAGGAGGTAATTTGTCTTTGAAAAATTCTTAAGTGTTTTTGACCTTGATGGGGTATCTGGTCTTGTAATTACATTGAATGGGGCTGGTTTATGGTCAGATCTTACAAGGGAGGATGTCACATGGTGTGGGGGGTGGGTGGGGGGTACAATGCTCTCCCATGTTAGTGAGTACTATATCAAGGACATCTGAGCCTCTTGTAGTTGTGCAGACTAGCTGTTTCAGAGCATTTGCATTGATAAAGTCCAAGAACATCTGAGTCAGCATGTTTGTGGTCATGTATATTTCCCACTGGATGGTAGGATAGTTAAAATCACCCATGAATAAGGTGTTGAGCTGTATGGCAAGTGACTCTAGTTAATCTAGGTATGTGGTACGCCTTTCCTGTTTCATGGTGGGGGACCTATAGCTAGCTATGATGCGGTAGGGGGCTTTGCCTATAGCTAATTGGACATGAAGGAGCTCAAGAGAGTCATGCTGTCTGACCAGTCTCGAGGTGTACTTGTCCTTAATGGAGATGGATACACCTCCTCCTTTGGTTCTGTCATGCTGAGTTTGTGGTCTGAATGTATGGAAAACATTGTAGCCCTGCACAGCTGGGGTGCTTTCCACACCTTTGAACTATGTCTTAGTGACTGTACAGATGTCAGCATCTTCCAAAGTGAGAAGTGCTTCCAGGAAGTGCAGTTTCTTATTTAGATGCCTAGCATTAAGCAGCAGTACCTTGAGTTTATCTAGAGAGGATTTTGTTATGTTGGGAGGTTGGTTATTTTGACACTGCCTAAAAAAAGGCACAATAAGGGTAGCTAATGGCTTTGCTCAGTATCCAAAAGCCTAGAGGAGACAGGTGCAGAACATCTCTGGCAAAGCAGCATGGCCTGTCGACCATGTCTTCCCAGGCTGACAGATATTGGATCGCCTTGGACTGACACCATAAGCTAAGCCAATTGTTAAAGTCAATCATTTTTTGTTTGTATTGTGGCATCATCCTTGGAGAAGGTAGAATGCTACTTAAGGCTAGACTTATACCTGCCTGTGACACAATCTGAGAGCTCAGTCATGTCTCTCTCCATATAGTCCAGTGAGGTATGCCTCAAATCATTCACCCTCATATGGACTTTGACGGAGTCATACCAGTACTTCTGGTTGAGTGACTTGAGTGCTTGTCTGACTTGACAGATCCTGGTATCTGGCATTTCCTTTGTTTCAATGTGTAAATTTTAATACTAAAATATATCGATACGATCAATACTCTTTCTCTTTCACTAATTCCTTTCCAGACACTTCCAGCCTTTTTGGTTTAAAATTTGGCACATACACTGACTACTAACCTTTTCTAAACTCTACTTATGTGCTAATTCTGCCCAATTGGCATAATGTATGTGATATGCATTTATGTATTTTCATGATACAGCCCTTTTAAATATCCTACATTTGCAAATATTCTAATTTGTAATGTGGAAATTGTAGTATCCTAAGTTTTTGATCTATGCAATGTGTAAACTTTAAATTTTGTAAAGTTCGTTTTCTTTCAAGACTGTATAACTATTTATTGTAGTACTTGGAATTTTATTCATTTATTTATTTAATGCAAAAAAAAAAAAAGAACCAAGCATGGCTAAAAGTGTAGTAAATTGTCAGTTGGGTAAGGTCTTTCATGCCTATAAATGGCGGTTCATCAGACCATAACAAAAAAGTTGATTTAAAGAACTGTTCTTTGTCCAGAAAGCCACTACAGTAAAATGGTCAGCAGGATGATATGGTCAAGAAACTGAGCACTGGAAACTTGGCTGTGGTAGCTCAAAGCAGAGTTGGATAAAGATTGCACAAGTGGAAGAAAATATAAATAAGGTCTTGGTTAAGGCTGATCTGTTTCTTAGCAAAATGGGCAGAGCATGTGTATCACGTGGTTCTTATCTGCAATTAAAATCTATGTTTCATTGTTTCAGTATCATTGAAAATTGCCCATTCTCTGGCAATTTGAATTTAATACACAGTGCAATCCAAATGAAAGAATCATTGGACGTTTCATTCTGAACTGTCTTTGGTCTGGAATAAGTTTCTGCTCAACTCATGACAAATTTGAAATGAGTGTTATTCCAGATATGGGCATCTAGATCAGCAATTTCACAATTTCACATTTAATTTTAAAAAATCACTAATATGAATTGTTATAAGGGGATTCATAATACATGAAGCACTCCACTGGCGGGTACCAATAATTTTTTTTCCTTCTTTTGTTATCTAAGCTGAAAACAATTTAAGAGCTCAAGTTGCATATCTTGTTATGATGTTATGTTAGGACACTTTTCAAAAATCTCCACTGTATCTATATGAAAACATATCAGAATTCCTGTATCTTTGCAACTTTTTGTCTCTGATGTACAAGTCCAAATTAATTTCTCCGAGACCTTCTGAGACTTGTTTCTGTTGGTTGAACATAGGATCATAGGATCATAGGAAGTTACTAGGCTAATTGCCCTGAGGCCCTTATAAGCCTAGCCAAGAGTTTAGCCTGTGTATAGACAAATCAGCACCAGATGCCCTGTCCAGCAGGGACACAGGTGGAATCCCAGGGATGTATTTTCTATTTCCCATACAGTTATCCAGGTTATGCTTAAAAAGGGGTAAAGAGGTACTCTGCTTGATGTGGAGAGGGAGTCTATTCCACAGATTGGGGAGTCTCTGGGACACAAATCTGTCCCATCAACAAGTCCTATTGATGTCACAGACCAGGTTGAGGCCACGTGTGTGGGTTACTTGAGTGGAACTTGACTTGTGGATATGCAGCAGTCCCATCAAGGTGAGGTCTGAGATTACCTTGTATTCCAGACAAAGGTCACCTCTGAGGAGTCTATATGAAACAGAGTAGAGGGATAGGGCTTTTAGCCTATCTGTGTATGGTATATTTTTGAGGCCCTGAATTCTCCTGGTGAGGAACCTCTGTGGTGTCTCCAGCTGCTGCATGTGCTTTGCAAGGTACATGCTGAATGAGGAATTGTACTCAATAATAGGCCTTATAAGAGAAGAATACAGGAATGTTATGACCTCCTTGTCTGTGGATGAGATACCCTTACTTATGAGGTTGGCCATGTAGAAAGCTTTCTGTACAATGGAAGCAACATGGTGGTCAAAAGTCAGGTTGCTATCAATCTGAGTGCCCAAATCCCTCATGACTGACTGCATGCTTAGGATGTTGTTATTAATGTGATAATTTGTGGGAGTATCACTCTCCCCAAAGGGGATGATGATGATGCATTTTTTTGTATTCAGTTTGAGGCCATGTTTCTGGCACCAGTCATTTGTTTAGGTGAGACCCTCTTGGAGGATGTCCACGTCACTAGGGGTATTTATGACAGCACCCAGCTTCCAGTCATCTTGGTCATCCATAGCCCACTGGTTTTGGCCTGCACCTCAGAAAAGTATATCCCAAATAACAGAGGCCCCAAGTCCGAGCCCTGGGATAGTCCACTCGATATGGGTCTACTGCTTGAGGTGGCTTCCCCTATTTTGACTAGGAGGGTTCTATCAGTGAGCCAGTTAGCTACCCATCTGGTAACATATGGATTGATGTCTAGTTGAGAGCGTTTATCTATTATGCCCGATTGGGGAATAGTTTTGAAGGCTTTGGCCAGGTCAAGGTAGGTGATGTGCACTGTCTTCCCCTTGTCCATGGCTTTGGTGACTGTCTCAAAAAAGTCGACCAAATTTAACAGACATGACCTCCCCTTGATGAAGCAAAATTGTGTGGGATCGAGTGTTTGGAGGTTGCCAATGTCCTTTTTAATGAAGTCCATGATAATTTGTTCCATAGTCTTGTAGATCAGGCTAGTTAGACTGATGGGTCTATAATTTCCTGGATCGGTGGATGCTCCACCTTTGTGTAAAGGAATGACAGTGGCTGTCCTCCACTCAGCTGGGACAAAGACGGTATTCAGGCTTTGGTTGAATAGTGCACCTCATGGTGCTGCAAGTTCCTGCCTGAGTTCATGTAGGATACAGCTTGGGATGTTATCGGGTCCTATGGAGGCTGTATTTTTTGCCTTTGAGAGACCAGTGATGACGTGATCCCTAGATATAAGGGGAAGGGGGCAGGTACTGGGAATGTCCTGATTTTCTGATGAGGGGGGACAGAGGGGTGAAATTTTCACTGAATCTGTCAGCCAGCAAGTTTGCTATATCTACAGCATTTGTATGTATGGTGCCCTTGACCACCAGTTCTGAACAGATCTGGGTGCTACCTTTGAGATTACGGACATATGTGAAGAAGGCCTTATTATTGTCTCTAGTAGATGTGGCCAATTTGGACTTGAAGTTTGCTTTGGAGGATTTCACTAGTGCACTTATTTGCTTGTTTAAGCTAAGGAGAGATTGCTTCCAATTGGGCAGCTGCTCCTATTTGGTGCTGGACAGCATTTTTTTTCTTTTGTTATAGAGTTTATTTATTGCAGATGTCCACAAGACAGGTTTACTCTTCCTTGCGGAGGATGATTTAGTTCTGTTAGGTATTCCTGATTCCATGCATCTATATAAATGTTTGCATGGTAATTTGGTATAGTTTTGGATACTGGTGCCAGTTCCTAGAGAGGGGGGAGGGGGCTGTGAAGCTGTTTATACCATCCTTCAGGAGGCTGTAATCAGCTTTGCACACTTTTTTTATTGACCCTAGTTAGAGGGGGGATGGGGAGATAGTGACTTTGAACGTGACCACTTTATGGTCAGATCTTACAAGGGAGGATGATACTGCAGGGATGCTGCAGTGGTTACTCATGTTGATTAATACAAAGTCCAAGATATTATCACCTCTTGTGGGGGTATTGACTAGTTATTCTAAAGCATTTGCATTGACAAAATTGAGGAATCTCTGGGCATTTGTGTTCTGGCATGAGTAGTTCTTCTAGTCTATGATTGGGTAGTTAGTCACCCAGGATCAGGGTAAAGGGTTGAATCTTGATAGATTTGAAGATGTCTAGATAGGCAGTTTGGGCATCTTGAGTCAGGTTTGGTGACCGGTAGCTAGCTATGATTTGTATAGGGGTCTTGTCAATAGTTATCTGCACCTGTGAGTCATACTGTTTGACCAGCATGGAGGTGTGTATGTCTTTAGTATATATTCAAACTCCACTTCCTTTGGCTTTACTACCCACAGTTTGGGGTCTGAATGTATGGTAGGATGAGTAACCAGTTATGGCTGGGGTGCACTCTGCAGCTTTGAACCAGGCTTCTGTGACTGAGCAGATGTCAGCATTTTCCAGGGTTAAGAATGCTTGCAATGAGTACAGTTTCATGTTTAGACTCCTAGCGTTTAGCAGCATGACATTAATTTGGGTTTTGTTTAAATTTTTATGTTGGTAGTTTTAACCTCATCACTTTTTCTAAAAAAGGCGCTATGGGATAAGCAAGTGCCTTTGCCAGAAGCCTGAAGCCCAAGTGAGACAGATGCAGGCCATCTCTGGCAAAGCATCAAGGTCTGTCGATCATATCTTCCCAGGCTGTCAGGTACCTGATCCCCCTGGAATGACACTAGAAACTAAGCTAATTGTTAAAGTCAATCATTTTCTGTTTGTATTGATGCATCATTCTGGGTGACAGTAGAATGCTGCTTAAGGCAATGGACATACCTGCCTGAGACACATATTCAGCAAGTTCAATCATATCTTTCTTCATATAGTCCAGAGAGGTATGTCTCAAGTGATTCACACCAATATGGACTATGATAGAGACATAACAGTACCTTTTGTTGAGAGACTTGAGTGCATGTGTGATATGGTGGATTCTGGCCCCTGACAGACAACTAACCGTGACTTTCTCCTTTCTGATTACTACTACATGAGGCATTTGTCTTGCTGTACTCCAATACTGCATCACAAACTATTACTCACAAACTGTTCAATGGTTATAGTGCAAATATTTGTCCTTATCACAAGGATGACTCCCTAAATCAAGGCAAAAAATGGTAAACTCCCACCTTGGGTCTTTAAGTGGTCAATTGATGAAGCTGTACCTCATGGCTAAATCATGTAAGGAAACAAAGTAAAACTGTTGTACCATTATGTTATTTTAATAGCTCATTCAAAGGATTTTGTTTTTTAGGTTGAAATAATCTCCTGTGAGTCAGGAGAACTATACAGATTGCATTGAATGGTCTGACTGATTTACAGAACTTGGAATTTGAAACATTGATTGTTCCTGTAACTTCTCCTGTGATTCCATGTATGGAAATCAAAATCTGTTTGGTAGTGCTGTCTAGGAAGAGTGGATCTGAAGTTTCAAGAAGTGCCACAGCTGCTCACGTTGGGCTACAATAAAACCTTTGGATTGCCAGAAAACTCATCTTAAGAGCTCAATGAAGTAAAGGTCAAGATGTGAATGTTGGCATCCATTTTGAAAAGATATAGCAATTACTTTATTATGATAGGAGAGATCACCATAATCCTTTGTAGCACATGGGGCTTTATCTGCCCCATGTCTTATAAGTTACAGAAGGAAAGAGAGAGAGTGAGGTAGGAGATGTGAGTGTTTCATGACGTTGTAAGCTGAGCACACCTAGTGCTACTGGATATATCTTTGTAATAAACGAGAAAAAACTGTGGGAGAACTTAATGTTTTACAGCTTTGAAAGATGTAACACATGTGATACTACCTTACAGACAGTAACTGGAAGCAAAGTGTATCTTTGGTCCTATATCTGCTTTAGAAGTTGTAATATGTTTTTTGCTGTTACACACACAAAAAAGGAAGCGTGCCAATCTGGGTGGGTGTTTTACAGCTTTAAAAGCTGTTTTAGCATCCCACTCTATGATAATCACTGTTATTCTCTTCTGCCACGCTTGACATATCACCTTAGCAGATACACATCCTAAAAAAGTAGGTTAAATGCTGCCTAAAAGGCAGAGACTGGTACAACTCAAATTTCATTATTTAGTCTGCAAAATATAAACAGAGCCACTGATCATGAATACATTCTTCAGTACTGATTTAACTCATTATGGCAGTACATCCTTTAGTCCCACTCTCCATCACCTAGGTGTTCTTGTCAATTACCTATCTGGCCTAATTGTCCCTCCAACTGCTGATCATTTTCAGTGTCTCTGGTGGTGTAATCATCCTTCTGCCAAAGACTCTTCTAGCAAAATCTCTGCCCATGCAGTAGCCCACTTAGTTAATTGTCACATTTAGCTTTCCTGGTGATCTAGTGATGTATCCTGCTTACCATTTAAGTTGTCCCACATTGTCCACATGTCCTAAGCCCTCCCAATCTGTAGCCGTGATGCAGTTATCCTGCTGATCTAGTCTCTAATCTCACATATCCCTAAAACATAGCTGAACACCTCCCTTTACAGAACAAGGAACACTATCTGGCACTACCTTCTGCACATTATAAGCAATTGGTGCAGTTTCGTTACCCTACCTCTGCCAACGTTCACTTGAATTACAAGATCAAGGGGGGACTTCAGTCTCTAGAAGCCCTCCTTAATGTTCACAGAGGGAAGGAAAGCTTTCCCTAAATTTCCTAGACTTTTTGGAAGCAGTTTCCACTTGAGGTTCATATTCAAAAAGACTTTCCCATATCTTGAACAACATTCAAAGGAAGCCCCTCTGCTCTATATGAATGTAATTGCTTTAAAGTTAAAGGCAAGGTTACCTAATAAAGACAGAATGAGCGACAGATAAAAAACTACATCCACTGTACAAACTACATGAACTGCCACAAGAATGTCTAGACTCCACAAGAGTTAAATCCAAAACTTTATTAAAAGTTGGGTTAAGTGCTTTCATCCACCAAACATTACATGGACTTCTTCAGAAACTAATAAAGTGCAATTACCATCCTGGTTTTAAAACCCATAGATAAATCACATCAGACATTAATTATCTTAAAGGTATACTACCTATAAATTAACAAAGAACTCAGTTAATATAACACATTAAATGTTATTAATTATTACTAAAAATATAAAATCAAACTACATATCACAACAAATAAATACATATCTTATTTAAAAATATTATACATACAAATAAGAACTCAATAACTCCATTCCAGTCTAAACACAAAACATTAAAACCACCATTTAGAAATGAATTGCTCTAAAATCAAAAAAAGCTTGTCATAAAAACATCCTCATACACTCTAATAAGGTCCTATCAATTTGGGTTAAGCTATCACCTGTCTGAAACACCGGACCTGAAAACCGCCTTCTACAGGTTCATAGCTCTAAGTTTAAGACCAGAAGGATCCTGTTAATTTAATTTGAGCTGCCACAACAATTTCCTTGACTCCAAGACAGTTTCCCGTCGTCCACCCCTAGGATATGGTGTAACCTTTCCTAATACCCCAAATCTAAACAATTTATAATTTATATACCCTATTTTGTGTGTGTAAAGTGTGTTATTCAAATTAATTTTTGTATACCATAGTTATGTTCATAGAGGTGCTTATTAAATGACCTCTTGGTCTTTCCAACATAAAATGTTCCACAGGGGTCTTACATTGCAATATATACAATACACGTGGAGAGGCAGTTGCAGATATCTGCTAATCTGACCTTCATTCATAGCTGCCCCAATATAACAATCTCTTCTTCTAAGATAAATGGGAACTGATTACACCACTCGCATTTCCTCATACATCTCATGGGCATAGACGTCTATAGGATTCGACTCTCAAAAAACACTCTTTAAATTTTTGCCCCTCTTGTACACTATCACTGGTCAATCACCCACATCCTCCAAAACACTATTATCAGTGTTGAAAACTGGCCAATATTTAGAAATAATTTTCCTAACTTCATTATTTAAAGGGTGAGACCCAAGGACAAGACTTTTGTTAAAGTCAGATGATGAAAGCAACTTTCCCAGAACAGATGTCTGGCCTAAAACAGGACTAAATCTCACTGCATTAACATTACTACCTCCTCCTTAATTTTATAAATAAATTCTTTGGGGTAACCCCTATTAAGGAACATTTCCACCAGCTTCTGGCTTTCATCTACAAATACATCTTCTTCAGTGATCATCCTTGAAATTCTAAATTCTTACAAATTGCCCTTTTACAAGGGACTTCTTTTGGGATGGGGGTGGCTACTCTGATAGTGCAAATAAGAGTTCAAAAAAGTGGCCTTTTTGTAAATAATTTAAACTGACCATCCTCGTAAATCGAAACATCCGAGTAATTACAAGAATTTTCAGAAACAGTGTGTTTAAACTTAAAGTAGGAGGTGGTGGAATTGATGTAATCAATAAATTCCTCTAACTTAGAATGGAAATCATTCCATGGAATAAAAATGTCATCAATAAATCAAGAGTACATTAACCAACTGTGCTTAAATGGTGAATTTAATACACAGTTTTCTTCCCATGCCCACACTGCAATCTTAGCATAAACAGGTGCACACACTAAGACCATTGCCACTCCCCACAACCACTTGTGGTATTCCTCATCAAAGTAAACAAATTACTGTCAAGCACAAATTCCATAAAATTAATCACATCTGAAAATTCAACTGCAGAAACAGAAGAACATCCTTGTAAAGCCTCTGACAAACTCTCCAAACCTTCAGTTAGTGCGATACATCCAAACAAATCAATTATATTGATACATACAAACAATGTACCCTCTACATACAGATCAGGGGTGAAATACCTGAAAAAGTTTCGAGAGTCATGTAACATATATGATTGTTCATATGCAAATGTTTTCAATATTCGATCTACGTAGACTACCAAGGGGTATATTTTAGATCACCTAGCTGACACTATTGGTCTCAAAGTGGGTTAATAACATTCTTGTGCACTTTTGGTGTGCCAAAGATAACTGGAACAACTGACTTCTGAATATACAGAAAATCAAACTCTGTTTTAGCTATACGACTACTTAAAAGGAGCTCATCCAAATACAAATCAATGTTATGATAATATACAATGATCTCATAAAATGAAACTGGATTATATAACATTTAATAATAGATCCAACATCTTATTAGAGTAATCCATAGTGTTCATGAGCACAACACCACCACCCTTGTCAGGCTTCATAATTCTAATGATAGTGTTGCCACTTAATTTATTTAATAAGTAGTGCTCGTCTTTTTTCAAGTTGTAATTAAAAGCATGGGATGATTGCCCAAGTTTGTAAATGTTATGCCTGCACAAACTCTAAAACAGAATCACTAGTGGGAGGCTGGGGTGGGGGGTATAAGTGCTCCTCTTCAAAGTATCATAACAGGCTCCTTCATTTTTACTATAAAATATGGACAAATTAAGTTTCCTAATAAATATTTTAAGGTCTAACAACCAATCAGCTGTATTGAACTTGAACGAGGGGACATAAGTAAAGCCCCTCTCAAACATCCTAAAATGGGTATCGGCAATAAGTTCATTTGAATTCAGTTGAATATTTTAAACCCATGTTGAGAGGTTACAACTGAATCTACCACTTCTAGGGGAGAAGGTCTTGCTAAAACCTTATGGAACACCCTCTTCCCTGACCCCTCTGGGATCTTGATATGTCCAAATTCTGGGGTGTCAGAAATTCTAAAGGGTCTTATCCAAAAGGAACATTTTTCTTTCCCTGACCACTACTGAAGGTCTCCGGATGAACTTTCCGCCTCATTAAAGATACTATATTTAAATCGGGGAGCCCCCATAATTATAATATAATTATAATTCCTTCCCCTGAATTTGGGAATTTGGGAATAGGGTAGGCAAAATTTATCTGGTAGGCTTTTGCATCTGTATCCAATTTCTTCCTTTTCCTAGCCTTGATTGATTCAATTTGCCAATCAACATAATTAAAAGTCTTTAAATAAACCTCAGAGTAATAGTTGAACAATAAGTCCAACTTGATGGACACAGCAAAACAGTTAATTTAGTGAAATAAAAGTTCCATCCTCTTAATATTTTCTCTAAAACATTTACCAATTCCAGACCATGCTTGTTATACTTTTTGACAAGCTCAATATGCAAGCTAGAACCATAACATATGCCGTTTGGGAACTTCCACATCTGCAACCCTTGTGTAACGTAACCCTTATGATCAGGTTATATTGTAAATTTCTTTGTTGTTGATGACACACTGTTGAGCAGTGTTTTTAGACTGTAAATTTTTTTAACCGGATGAGACCTTATATTTGTATTTTTCTGATATTTATACCCTCAAACATCTCCTGGCTGATCTTTTATATTCTTTATGTTAATTATATATTTAGTAGTACTGGCATGGTAACATGCTTGTTGTATCATTTACTTATGTATTTTGCTCATGTTGCGCCTAAAAGGGGTATTTTTAACCTGCATAATACAATGTTAGAAAATAAATAGATGCCTTTATTTGAAGTTACTGAGGTCAGAATTACATTATATGTTATTCTTTTTAGTGTTTTTTATTACGGAGGCAGGCATCCTTTCCTGAAATGGGATGACTAAAGAAGTAAATCAGCTCTAGAGTATTCATTATTTATTGACCATGCAGATCAACAGATTTAGTGCGTGGTTAAACTTGTAGTATGGTTATATACATACTGGTAGATACTTGTATTAGGTAAGCTGCTTTTAGCCTCACTGATTCAAAAACAGCCCCAGAGACCAAGGCTTCACTGTCTACATGGAGTTTTAAATGATCTCCTATGTTTGAGAGACTTTTTGCTTTGCGTACTGTGTTTCCTTCATCATCTCAAATATTGCTGGTTGGTGTGGCACCTAAAGAATCTATATGGTCTGAGTCATGACTGAAAATAGCCTAAGAATGGCCAATTCAGCTACCTAGTTAACAAATAAATAAAGTCTTGGATATGCAATTCCAGTCACTACAATGCCAATTTGTTGAGATGCAGTGTAACAAGTGAATCGGCTAACTAACAAGTACTGTGATTCAGACCCAGTCTGACAGTCCAGTAAACAGTAACTTAATTATCCCATTAATAGAAGTCAGTGATTTGAAAGGCTATTCACTCAGAAATTCTCATATCTGACATATGCGTGACTGCTGTTACAGTGTTGTTTAATTCTGTAGCCATATACTCAGTGACTGAATTTATTATTGCTTTGTTTTCATTTACAGAAAGCCTCTTGCTGTTTTTGCTGCCCAGAAGAAGAATATGAAGGTTTGGATGCTCTCATTGTTTCAAAATTGTCCATGCTGATATTGTTTTGGGAAGAAGTACTTGTATACATATGTAGCATTCTGTTATTGACATAAAGTGCATTTTCTGGTCTGTACATAATGGCGGTGACCTACTGAGAGTTTGGTAGATGTTTAACTCTGACTAGCAGTAAAAGCTTATTACAAAGGGTGATAACAATACTAGTGGTAGTTAATTGATTTGCTAAAATTCATACAGTTTGCAGTTGAAGGTCACAGGATCAAGACCAAGTCTTTTAGATGCGGATGCTTCACAAATGCAGCTATATAGTATTTGTACAAGAGTTAAGAATCTATTGAAAGGAAGACTGTTACAGTATTTTCTATAGACTTTGGGAGATATTTTCATGCAGGCAATCACACATGTTGTCAGCACTTCTAATTTTAAGAACAGGTTAATTGTAGTTAAATATGTACATGGCGTAGAGTAGTAAATGTTTCAGAGAATCATTTTTCCCACATATACCACTGCCACTAATAATGAGGGAGAGAGAGAGAGAGAGAAAGTGGAGTTTGTCATATTCTATTTCAGCAAGTCTTAAAATGTCACTGGAGAAAGATCTCATGTTCCAGTAGTCATCTTTGCAGTACAGGGGAACTGACTGTATCATAGCTTTGTTTCTGCAGGACTCAGGGGAGAAGATGAGCTATGTATTTCTCCTCCACCTTTTCCCCAAGTTTGCGCAACCTCAGCATTAATATATACAGAGATAGTGGGAATGTGGAGTTTGTGGGTGCTATCTCCGCATTGAGGTTGCAGGTGGGCTTGTCTCTTATAAAAAAGTGCTTGGGACCATTGTGTGATTTCTTGTGCATTGCTTCTTTAGAATACAATATTGTGCAGTTTTAGATGTTTTCAGAGTGATTAACTGAGTGTTCATTAAATGAAAAGTAGATAGCCATAGTGGGTCCATCACACGGTAAACCTGTCTCATATACAATCATTTAGGAGCACAGTTAAAAGCACTGATAGAAAGGCTGACGTACCTGACACCAGAACTATAGAATTCAGTTGGAATGAACAAATTATTAATATTAAAAAGAGTTAACTTGTGAAAACTATAAAGCTATAATAGTCTTTTATGGAAACATTGCTAATTCTAAATGACCATGTTTATGATGTTAAAGAGCATTGTTAAAGACGATGACAAATTATTTTAAACTGATGAGGAATCATTCTCTTGAGTTGCTGACTTGCTTGAAGGTGGACCTGTTGTTGAGTTGCAATCAATTCCAGGGGCCTATTTTCAATCAAATTTAATATGGGATGTGGAGTGCCTTTTCATGGAATTTTATCCACTATCTTCCCATTGCTGGTTCAGAATAATCCCTCTTGAAACCTTTGTGATGTAGCTACCTAAAAGCAAAGCCAGAAAGTAGGGTCGGGACCATAGATGTTGAGAGACAAAGGAGAAATAAAGGCAGGTAAAATGCAAAGGACAACAGGGATAATGAAAAAGATCTCTGATCATTATTGTGCAAGATTATTTGTGTTTCCTACACTGAACTGTCACAATAAGTAGAGACGAGATGTGTTGGCAAACACCATGCTTTCATCTTAGATAAGTCAGACTGGTGGCAGGGACACTTGCTACCAACTGTTTTAGACAAATGCACATACAAGTATAAGAGTGTTTCAAACCACAGAGAGGGAAAATAAAGGACTGCAATCCAAAACAATAAATGTCAACACTCAAAACTTGTCATACTGTCATACACCTTTCTTTTAAAATTTTTACATACTTTCTGACCAGAATATGGATAACACATGTAGGTAAGTTGCTCACAAGCATTAATTTTGAACATTTGAAGAAACAGTACGACAGTGGAAGAATTCAGTGTTTTGTTTTCAGAATTACATGATAAAAGTATCATTTCATACAAAAAATAAGTAAAAAATGTATTTACCTGAGCTCAGCACTTAAGTTGTATGTGCAGCTGCCCTAATCAACATTCACCCAGTCTCTTCCTATACCTAGCCTTTAAACTATAAAAGGTGGACTTATTTTTCATGAAGAGTGAATATAAAACACCATGAGAAAAGGAGACAAGCTGTTATAATAAAATGGACATCTTTCTCAATCTAAAATTCCCCATGTCATTTGCAAAATCACCTTCATATTATGACATTAATATTACCTAAATATGCTCTGCAGTCCACTTGAAACATACCTGTCTCATCTCTAAGAAAATTCCAGACCTCTGCACATCCCATACTAAATGACCCCACACTCACAATCAGCTTACTTCACTTGACTCTATTTCTTCACTGCCGTTTACTCAAAGAAAGTAAACAAACATTTTGGAATTGGGGCATCTGGCTGTCACCAAAGTCATGACCTTCTAAGTTATTTCTGAAAAACATTCCCAGCCGGGCCTTAAGCTTTAACATTATTCTCTTTGTTATACCTCTTTGAAGGAGACCTAAAAGTTACTGTGGGTAGAAGAGTCTGAAATACTATCTGTTCAGTGTTTTGCAGAGTAAATGTATGTTAGGACACTTCAGAAAATGGGTGTTACCTGACCATAATCACACCAATGCAAAGTATCCTCACTGGATAAATATTGCTGTATAATGCCTGGTGTTAAGAAGGCTCTAGTAATAACATTTCAAAAGAATCCTCTCCAATAGTCAGCCATATAAGAAAGCAACATCATTCCACAGATTTGATTCTATTTATCTTCTTTTATATGAAGCTTAGTTCCTCTTCTGTATTTCTCAACACTGCTGGGAGGAGTGATATAACTCTCTGTTCTTAAAGTAGAAGCCAGGGATAACTCCACATGGCATTTTCTTCTTCTGTGTGCTTTTTGCCTCTGTGTCTAGATACCTTCACACCTTCTCCAGTTAGACTATGCCCACTTGTTCCCCAATACTAACGATTTACCCGAGTACAGTATATGACTGCAAGCTGTCCAAGGGGGGCATCATACAGGCAGACATAAGGGTTGCCTGGGCCTTTGCTGGTATCCTGACAATAAAGGTATTTATATGGGCTAACCACACACCTGGACTGGGGGAGGACAAGTTACTCATGTCATTGTAGTGCACACAATGCCTTCTCCAGTCATGTGTATTCCTTCATACTCTCATTAATGAAGGTTACCACCAGGTGGTAGCTTGATGAGCAAAAAGCCTGCCTCCAGAATGCAAATTGTTAAGCCCCACCTTATTTGAGGGATTGTGTTTGTATGCATCCTGCTTTGCCCTGCCCTCCCCCTGAGCAGGACGCCAGCTCAATCAAGCACCCAACCTACTAAGCGAACTCATATGGACCATAGTTAAGGCTGTCCTTTTATGCCACTGAACTGGCCACCTCTGCACACAAATAAGCAACATCACACATGATATGACTTCACTAATCTTCTTTTATCTGAAACTAAGTTTCTCTTGTACATTTGACAACACTCCTGGGAAGAGTGATATAACTTTCTATTTTTAAGGTAGTGGCCAGGGTGCTTTTTGCCTCTGCATGGCATTTTAAATCATCTGGGGAAGTACCTGGTTATCTTGTGCTTGAGCCTGATCTCCTGCTGTAACTCCTTAAATAAGCTACAGCCCCCAGTGGGGCCATAAGCTGTCAATAATGCCCCAGACTTCTATAAGCTTATTTGGAGCATGAAGCACCAAGTGAATTGTCAATATTTGATATCAGTGTGTGACTTTAATTCCCTGTGGAGTACATCTAACACAAGTAGTTCATTATTGATCTGTCTCCATACATTAGCCACATTTTTTTCATGGTTTTGGAGAAGACTAGTGAAGAATACCTTCCATTGTGGTAGACAACAATAGCATCCATGATAATGCAGGTCCTGAGCTCTGTTCCAGAGTAACTAATTGTGATTAATTGTTCAACAGCACCTCACTCCATGATGCCAACAGTGGTGCTTGGTGGTAGTCCAACAGCTTAGATATTATCTTTCCTTTTACTGGCACTGATAAGCATTCAGACCTATCTCTTTGTCAAGTAGGAAGTGCTTTATTGAACTCCTATGCTTCTTTTAGAAGGTGACATGTAAAGACAGGTGGAGAACCCTTCCCAAGCCATAACCAGCATGTTAATGACTTCCACATTATCCAATAAACTTAGACCTAGCCTAGCCCATGTTTTTAAATTCAGCTTCACTTTAGCCCATCAGGGAGTGACATTGTTCAAAACCAAAGTCTGTGGGTTAGGGTCTTTTGGCATTCCTCTGCAAGTGATCATGTTTGTTTTAATTTTAACACATTTTCCATACTTTTCATTTGCATGGCAATATATACACAGTTTCACAAAATTGGATTTCCATGCTTTAATCTTAACTTTACACTGTCTCTCTCTCTCTCTCTCTCTGACCAAGTACCCTATGTCATGAAGCTTCCTTCCAAGTGTTGGGAGATAGACTAAAGGATTATATATATATAAAAGGAAACTTTACAAACTAAGGTGCTCTTGCTAAATCCATTCATGGATTAAGCCAAGGGTTCTTTGAAAAAAAATAAGTAAAAGTAGTGATAAAGAGCAACACCCCTACCTTCTGCCTCTGTGTAGATGCAGATAATTAGAAAGGGTCTGAATGAGTTTGACCAAGCTCCACAATACTCATACAGTATTTTTAATCCAAGTGACCAAAGTCTGTTTAAAGACAGATGCATACAGAGTTTCCCCACAGAAAACTTCATTCGACCATATCAAATGATTTTTCACTTTCCAATGATAGCATCATGTGTACTTTTTCTGGCACAGAATGTAAGCAGACAACCAGCCCCCACCCAGTACTCTTGCAATATGTATTTTTATCTCCACCTCTCAAAGCTCCCACGGTGGTGGTGCTGGGGTAGCGCTGTCGCCTCACAGTAAGACGCTGTCTGGTTCGATTCTCAGCTAGAGTGTCTTCTGCATGGAGACATGCGTGAATGGGCGTACCTTCATTGAAGGTTGTGCGTCAGGGCTGGTAACTCGGCACGTAAAAATCAACTACCAATCATTAGCGGACCGGAGTTCCACTGTGGCGACCCCTAACCGGGAAAAGCCAAAAGACACAACAACAACAACAACATCTCCACCTCTCAAGGCTCACGTGTGCTACACATCGGTGAACTGCTGCATTGTCTGCACAGGAATCAAGGGACATACATTGGGGAGGTATGCAAGACTGCTGCAACAAGAAATGCACTCTCACTCAGTTCACTGACTCCCAATTGTATTTACTGACGTGCACCTTAGCTGCAGAAAATCAGTAGCCTAACATGAGAGTTCTTGTACTTTACACTCTCACGCCATGCCGATATGCATTAGTGACTGCATCAGGATTTATCAGAAATGCAGGAAGGATAGCATGAATGAGACATATAGTCATGCTGACTTTCTCAGGAGGAGCATCTGATTATTAGTATAACAGCTATACAATATAGACCAGATGTCCCTTCTTTTAAGATGTAGGGCATTATAATGCAGTATTGTGGTGAAGATGCCTATATACAATGCATTCAGTGTGTAATTGACCTTCTCAGCAATGTCCTTCAGACCACACTTGTCAAAAGGGTGGCAAATTCAAAGTAATGCAGGAACACACCTGCTATTTGCAGAAATATACAGCTAATTGAAACTATTGACATTGTGTGCATAAAGGTAAATACCACCACAAATGGCATGCAATGTGACATAATTAAGCAGGATGAATGACATTTAAAATACTGTTCACATAGCCAAGTACCTGTTCTAGCATCTTTGATGATCAGTGATGTATGAGAAAGTAAAGATTAAGGTGAACCCCCTCTCAAGATGCCCTCATTCACATCAACATGGTTATAGTTTCTGAAAGTATAAATGATGTCACTGCAGTAACGTATTTTTTTATCAACAGAACACATCAGATGCACTAAGATCTGGACAGCTGTATAATGTTTATGCATCATTTACCATTGCTGAATACTCCGGTACTGTTTGTCTAGTAAACACTGTGTTGCCAGCTAACTCAAAATATTATGATCTTTATTTTGGAATACTTTGCACAAAATTACTGGCACTATGGATTTACAGGTGAAAGCACACAGCTGTGAAATCGTTAATCCATTATTTCTACTTTGGCCCACTGAAAGAGTGCTGGTTTTATTTTAGCCAAGAAGTGTAGTGCCAGCTGTAGCATTTGTGACTTGCAAGACCAAATTGCACCTCCATACAATTCTCCCATCTTGCAAAGCGGCTGGCAGCGCCAGCCTTCCAAGAACCCTGCAATGTTGAGGCCACCCATATGCAGATGAAATATGAGATACCTACAAATATAGCACCTTTGTTTACCTATTTTGAGATATGTATCTGCTTGGTCAGTTGGAAAGTTATGAGGATCCTAAGGCTAAGATGTCCAATTTGCCACCTAATTTGACTTACTTATCTGGAATGTGGCTGGTGTGTGCACTGATGGAGTTACAAAAACACTAAGCTTTGTGGGGAGTGGTGTCATTACCTCAGAATGATTGTGGGCACAAGAATAGTGTGTGTGTGTGTGTGTGTGTGTGTGTGTGTGTGTGTGTGTGTGTGTGTGTGTGTGTGTGTGCCCCAGGTCTGTGGTGTCCAGGGATGGAGTCCAAATTATAATATTATAACTCTGAATCAACCAGAGGCTTGGGGGCTGGAGGAGATGTTTGGGATGATGGGAAAGAGTGGCTTTGCCAGCTTGCCATCTCCAGGAGAGAGGGATGGATTTTTGCTTTTGATGTAGACACATCCATTCAGTGATGAGCCTATGTCATAATCAGTAAGGCAGATCACCAGTAAAACTACAGCATCCAAGGGGGGTCCGATGCTAAATGATGTTACATGCAGTGATCCATGTGACATCACTCCATTCAACCAGTTAGGACATGACAAAAAATTCCCTGTCATTCAGGACCAATGTGTGTGACACTGCAGGCTGCTCTACTGCAATCTCCTTGTCCAACCTGCCATTGGTGTGGTCACAGGTAAACAGTACCAGGAACACTTAAGGAAAATGTAGTGCAGTCTGGCACCTGATGGCCAGAGCGGGGGACAAAAATGGGGAACAAAAAATACTGTGTTTGAATGATATCTTGCATATTATTCAGAATTAAAATAATACTACAGAAGACCTACTATGGTGACTACAGAGGAGTGCACCACCTTCTCCTAATCATAAATAGCTATAAGATTGCAAAAAAGGGTTTACATGGATTAAGGCTAACAGGGATACCCATACACCCTGAGAATTTGATCTGCTAATGCACTGCATTCTGCTTTCTGAAACATAGTGCTGATACTTACATCTTCTAAGGCAATTCCTATTTATACAATGACAACATAGTTTGGAAGCACACTGAGAAAGGCAAAATAGTGCACACAGTAACTAGGACAACAGTTGCTCACCTCATCTGCACCCTGTTACACATACCTAGGAAAATACACTCAGCATAAAACTGCATCATCTTGTTAACAGCTCATGATTTCTGTGGTTTATTGTTTTTTTCTTGCATGTATTACATTATCCATATCCGCCATCTAGGGACACTTATTTTTCATTTGAACTCCACATCATTTTGACACTTAAGAGCGATGGAGTCACCACAGCCTAGTTTTCTTATACTGGCATCATTATGAGCATATCCCCACAGAAAAAGAATTATTATTTCCTCATAATTTAAGAAATAATTTATACAAATGTTAATAAAGAACTATTGATATTGATTAGCATTAATTTGCATGATAGGTATTTCAGCATTTGTCTTTAAACAGTTCTATGTATAATGTTGTAAGTTTCATTGTAGAAGGTGGAGCATATTGGTGGTCATCTTTACATATGTACATGTATATGCATATGTATACGTATATGTAACTATTGATTTTTATGTTTGAGAGGTTTTGGCTCATGATTAATATGGACAGATGATGCTCACAAAGTTTTTGTCTCTATCTAAATAATACTTCTGTTTTTATGTCATTGTAAAACAGATCCTGTTTACGAGATGGACAGCAATGCCAAAGGAGGACAAATGGTAATCCATAATGAACAGCAACATGTTGCTTACAGCTACTCCTACTTCCACTTTGTGTTCTTCCTTGCCTCCCTTTACGTCATGATGACCCTCACAAATTGGTTTAGGTATGCTCAGTCATTTATTCATGCGTTCTGATTACTAGGCAATGTTTTATGTCTGCATTGGGGAAATACAAACACTACCTGTAGGAATCTAAATTATTTCAGGGTGACATGATATGCAGGAAGCACAACAAGCAGCTTTGCTGTCTCACAGCAAGAGCTTTTCTGGTTCAATTCTTCTTCTGTATGAAGCCTGCATGCTCTGTCTATGTCCACACATTTCTTTACCATGTGCTCTAGTTTCCAGCCATATCCCAAAGACATGCAGTAGGTTGATTAGCGATCTTCCAAGCTATCAATTGATGTGTTTGTAGTATGTGAGTGACTATATGTATATGTTCTGAGATAGTCTGGCACCCTGTCCAGAATGAAAGCCTTGCACCAACTCTTTGACAGGATAGCTGCTGATATTTTTGCAACCCTGTAAAGGATAAACTGTGGTACTGGAAAATGGAGAGATGGATAATATGTAGCTGGAGGGGGTGAGAAACATCCCAGGTCTTCCAGAAACACCGCACATCTTCAGAGCTGACGTGTAACATGTAAGCCATTCTGCCCACCATGATATTTC